>NC_046982.1:945000-1000000 GCF_009769545.1 Cyclopterus lumpus | reverse complement strand
GTTTGGACTACGAAGGGAATGATTGTACAGTACACATCCTCACATGCCGAAAGATCACTTTGTGGTTGTTCACAATAACGGGGGACTTTCATGACACAGCCGTTTGTATCCAGCTTGTGGGGGAATTACAAATCACACAAACCAAGTTTTAGTTTAGTTTGACTAAAATTATCTGAGGACGAAGAGACATTTCACTGGTTGAAGAGAAAGAAGTCGGGTCATCCAGCTCGTGAGTTTATCCTCTGTTCTCTGGAAACTAACCCGACAGCTTTAAAGTATGAGTCTTGTAAAAGGGTATAAGATGGAAAGCAACGCACTGACTAATAATCTCATGTAGGTTGGTGCTTTGTGTTCATTGGATGTTGAAGCTTTGTCAGATAGCTGCGAAAACAAAAATTGTTAAGGTAAAATGGTGCCATCTATTCAATCATTCCCAACAGATAAATCTCCCAGCTGACCACACAAAGTCAGAATGAAAAAAGTAAAACATAGCAGCGATAGAAGAGAAAGACACTTATGAGCTCCTCCTGGGTGATTACAAGAAGAATTGGCCTCTCAGCACTAACCAAGTCCACTCCCCAGGGAAGTAGTCAAGCAAAGGAGACCACAGTACAGGAAAGGGCCTCCCACTACCCTTTAGGACTGTGGGCTAGATGAGGGAAGGCAGAGAATGAAAGATGCCTCTCAGTTTGTGGGAAATTGTATCCCACAATCTTTGAATCCATTGCCAGAAGTAATGGTAATAAGCTCCAGGCGTCTTATAGCTACTTATTACAGGTTTTTCAAAATTATTTTCTTCACCCCGTTCTGTTCCTCTTAGCCATATTGGGGCAGGAATTAGAAGATCATTTGTTTCCAAGAAAAGAAGCTTACTCTTAGTAACAAAGAGCAGATTTCCATCAGCAGCATCAGGGGCTCCTTGTTGTTAAGAAGCCCGCCACTCTGACTCCACAATCAAGTCCATCCCTCTTCCAAGTGCAGGCATTAGACTGAGCTCACTTCCTTTTAGCTTTCAGACCTGTGCGTGCGTGCGTGAGACCAGACCTCAGGCAGTACCAGTCCTCTGACACCCACTTGTGATTGCTTGACAAGTGGCCGAGGTCCCTGACAGGGATCAGTGGTTGTCTGCTCCTCTCAGGGCTGTGCACTGGGGTCATAAAGTCAAAGCATTTAAATAATTGTGTAAAAGTAACTGTTTGGTGCAGCACAGATACTTACAACGCCAAGATCCACCACCTGCTCATCTGATGACCGGCATTAATAGAGAAACAGTGGCCCTCAATCAAGACGCCCAATAGTCAGTTTCACCTTCACCCCGATATATATTTGTATTTTGATCCTGATCGAGGCCGGGCAGCATTTCTGACATCGGAGTGAGACACGGAGAAAAGTTGTTATCGTGAGTGATCTTCGCAAATAAAACATCTTTGATGTGTCTTGGCCAATCAGCGTTCTCTACAGCGTCTACATTTCTCTCCAACTTTTCATCCCTTCACTCCAAGTTGAAGTTACCGTCCTTGAAGGACTCGTTCAGGCCCAAAAAAAGAAGTTGGTTCATGAATAACCGTATTGTGTATATAGTAGGATTTCACGGTGTACCGATACTAAAAAGGTACCGCGGTACCCGTATGTTCAAAACGATACGGTTTTGCATATTTTTAGTATCGATACTTTATTAAAATAGCGATTAGAGCGCACTCACCGCTCCTTTAATGCTGCCCAGCGCGTTGGCTGCAAGGGGGCGGGGCGCAGTGCGTTGGCTGCAAGGGGGCGGGGCGCAGTGTGTTGGCTGCGCAGTGACAGAAGCAAAATCTGGAAACACACACACTCTGCTGCTAAGTCAAGGGCTTTTTTTTAAAGGAAAGCCCACTGACACACAGACAGGTGAAGGAAAGCCCACTGACATACAGACAGTGAAGGAAAGCCCACTGACACACAGACAGTAAAGGAAAGCCCACTGACACACAGACAGTAAAGGAAAGCCCACTGACACACAGACAGTAAAGGAAAGCCCACTGACATACAGACAGTGAAGGAAAGCCAACTGACATACAGACAGTGAAGGAAAGCCCACTGACATACAGACAGTAAAGGAAAGCCAACTGACATACAGACAGTGAAGGAAAGCCAACTGACATACAGACAGTGAAGGAAAGCCAACTGACATACAGACAGTAAGGGAAAGCCAACTGACATACAGACAGTGAAGGAAAGCCCACTGACATACAGACAGTAAAGGAAAGCCAACTGACATACAGACAGTGAAGGAAAGCCAACTGACATACAGACAGTAAAGGAAAGCCAACTGACATACAGACAGTGAAGGAAAGCCCACTGACATACAGACAGTAAAGGAAAGCCCACTGACATACAGACAGTGAACGAAAGCCCACTGACATACAGACAGTAAAGGAAAGCCCACTGACATACAGACAGTGAAGGAAAGCCAACTGACATACAGACAGTAAAGGAAAGCCCACTGACATACAGACAGTGAAGGAAAGCCAACTGACATACAGACAGTAAAGGAAAGCCAACTGACATACAGACAGTAAAGGAAAGCCCACTGACATACAAATAGTGAAGGAAAGCCCACTGACATACAGACAGTAAAGGAAAGCCCACTGACATACAGACAGTGAAGGAAAGCCAACTGACATACAGACAGTAAAGGAAAGCCAACTGACATACAGACAGTAAAGGAAAGCCCACTGACATACAAATAGTGAAGGAAAGCCCACTGACATACAGACAGTGAAGGAAAGCCCACTGACACACAGACAGTGAAGGAAGGCTCACTGACATACAGACAGTGAAGGAAAGCCCACTGACACACAGACAGTGAAGGAAAGCCCACTGACATACAGACAGTGAAGGAAAGCCAACTGACATACAGACAGTAAAGGAAAGCCAACTGACAAAAGGAAAGCCAACTGACATACAGACAGTGAAGGAAGGCTCACTGACATACAGACAGTGAAGGAAAGCCCACTGACACACAGACAGTGAAGGAAAGCCCACTGACATACAGACAGTGAAGGAAAGCCCACTGACACACAGACAGTGAAGGAAGGCTCACTGACATACAGACAGTGAAGGAAAGCCCACTGACACACAGACAGTGAAGGAAAGCCCACTGACATACAGACAGTGAAGGAAAGCCAACTGACATACAGACAGTAAAGGAAAGCCAACTGACATACAGACAGTGAAGGAAGGCTCACTGACATACAGACAGTGAAGGAAAGCCCACTGACACACAGACAGTGAAGGAAAGCCCACTGACATACAGACAGTGAAGGAAGACTCACTGACATACAGACAGTGAAGGAAAGCCAACTGACATACAGACAGTGAAGGAAAGCCCACTGACACACAGACAGTGAAGGAAAGCCCACTGACATACAGACAGTGAAGGAAAGCCCACTGACATACAGACAGTGAAGGAAGGCTCACTGACATACAGACAGTGAAGGAAAGCCCACTGACACACAGACAGTGAAGGAAAGCCCACTGACATACAGACAGTGAAGGAAAGCCCACTGACACACAGACAGTGAAGGAAGGCTCACTGACATACAGACAGTGAAGGAAAGCCCACTGACACACAGACAGTGAAGGAAAGCCCACTGACATACAGACAGTGAAGGAAAGCCAACTGACATACAGACAGTAAAGGAAAGCCAACTGACATACAGACAGTGAAGGAAGGCTCACTGACATACAGACAGTGAAGGAAAGCCCACTGACACACAGACAGTGAAGGAAAGCCCACTGACATACAGACAGTGAAGGAAGACTCACTGACATACAGACAGTGAAGGAAAGCCAACTGACATACAGACAGTGAAGGAAAGCCCACTGACACACAGACAGTGAAGGAAAGCCCACTGACATACAGACAGTGAAGGAAAGCCCACTGACATACAGACAGTGAAGGAAGGCTCACTGACATATAGACAGTGAAGGAAAGCCCACTGACATACAGACAGTGAAGGAAAGCCCACTGACATACATTGCTTACTTTAAGATTTGCTTCAATCATTATGGAGATGTGAGCTCCTGCTTGCGGGGCAGACTAGCTCTTGCAAGCGATTCAGTTCTAGAAAAAGAGATTTAACCAGCAGTTAAGAAAAGAATCTCACCAAAAAGATTCATTGAACGATCATCATTGTTTAGAACGATTCTTACCAGAGGGGAAATGCTGCCCCCTATTTATTTGGAGGTATTACACATTGCGCCTCGAAGGACACAGTTTTGTGTCGTTTTTATACGAGCAAATGCTTCGTTGACTGAAGGTCGGTATAAACTGACGCAGCCTTCTGAAGAGTCTTTGTAGGCTTAGTCGCCTCGCCTACATTTCCCACAAAGCAGTGCAAATCAGTCCCATCACTTCACCCAAACGGATCAATATCTTGGATCTCCTCGGTGCTGCACAGTCGCTTTGCCCTTTGCTTGAGAAGAGACGTCTTCTGCCCTCGTTCGGGTTCTGTCTCTGGTCCATTTGTCTGCAGACAGCCATTATTCTCCATTAGAAAGCTTTTCCTCTGAAGAACACAGCTCGCACAAACGGGGATAGCGCCTTCCTGTCACCTCTGTTCATTTGACATAAAAGCTTTTAATAGCGTGTTGTTGGATTACCCAGCCTTGTCCCTGCTCGCTCTTTGAAGACAGAAGAGTCGTCGTTAGTCATCCAGAAGCGGCAAATTCCGGCTCATTTAGGAAGAGATGCAGGGAGGCAGCTTTCTGGCTCAAACAAATGATTTAACATTAGTACAAATACGCTGCTCCATTAGGAACTTCATTCTTATTGCTCCTGTCCCATTTGAACTCTGCGGCCTCGTTGCATTTACATCCAGCACCTCTATGGAAACTCAAACGTCTATTTTGTTCAGTGTAACACAGTTATAATGCAATAAATCATAAGAAAACTTTAATTTCTTTTATTATTTCTTTTACAAAACTTGGAAATCACTGAATCACTATATACAACATTTAAGTGTTGTAAAAAGGCTCCACATGCCATATATGTAGAAGTATTTATATGTCTACAAGCTCTCGGTCTCAGATGATGATTCGATCATGGCTTTATGGTTGCACTAAGGAGCTCACAATGTAATGTTTTTTACAGGATCTGGTGAGAGTTAACGGTTTATTTGACTCACTTTTTATATAAGACATGTAGAATCATGTGTTTTAAAAAAAAATCAAATATCAAAACAAGTTTTGGCTGCTGATGGAAGCTTTCGTCACACATAATGCAAAATGAACCTGTACTTGTATTTCTCTTTTCTAGTCTTTCGACCACTCAAAGTGCTTTAACACTACATGACATCATTCACACACTGATGGGAGGAGCTAAGGTGCACCTGTCCGTCACCCGTAACTAACATTCACACACTGATGGGAGGAGCTAAGGTGCACCTGTCCGTCAGCAGTAACTAACATTCACACACTGATGGGAGGAGCTAAGGTGCACCTGTCCGTCAGCAGTAACTAACATTCACACACTGATGGGAGGAGCTAATGTGCACCTGTCCGTCGGCCGTAACTAACATTCACACACTGATGGGAGGAGCTAAGGTGCACCTGTCCGTCAGCCGTAACTAACATTCACACACTGATGGGAGGAGCTAAGGTGCACCTGTCCGTCAGCCGTAACTAACATTCACCTGTCCGTCAGCAGTAACTAACATTCACACACTGATGGGAGGAGCTAAGGTGCACCTGTCCGTCAGCCGTAACTAACATTCACATCCTGATGGGAGGAGCTAAGGTTCCACCTGCCAATCAGCCGTAACTAACATTCACATCCTGATGGGAGGGGCTAAGGTTCCACCTGCCAATCAGCAGTAACTAACATTCACCCACTGATGGGAGGGGCTAAGGTTCCACCTGCCAATCAGCAGTAACTAACATTCACACACTGTAGAACAGCTACAGGAGACATTTGGGTGAAGTGTCTTACCCAAGGACACATCGACATGGGCTAGTGGAGCCGGGGATCGAACCACCGATCCTCTGATTGAAGGACAACCCTGCTCACCACTGAACCACAGTCGCCCACTGATGTGTTCAAATTATGTCCGTTTTGACAGCTTCTGGCGATGATAAATGGTGTAGTTTGGGTGGTTGTTTAAATAAAACAGGCTTTTCAATCCAGTTTGTTTGTTTTTTAAAGATAGACACTTTAAACCTAACAGGCTTTCCAGTTGAGTTTAGGAAAACAGGCACGTCTGTAGTATGTAATGTTACACTCTTCAAAACAAGAAACCAGATGCATGTCTTTGATCAAACCCAGTTCAAAGACTCGTGAATGAGGCAGATATGAGAGACGTGGTTTATTCAGCATAATCCACGAGCCATCAGTTCTGCCACAAAAACCAGACGACACAAAACCAGATAAAAATGTGTTTGTACAATGAATTAAATCAAATGTGCCGTGATGTCACGTTGACGACAGTGTGAAAGGTAAAAAACATTATCTCCACTCAAACACACGCCGTAAACAGTCATTATGTGACAAAGCTGAGCATAATGAGCACTCTCTGTTTACTGTGCTGCAGCCAAGGGTCCCTTTGCAAAAAGTAATGATAATGAAGGGATGTCTAGACATCATTAAACCACTAATGAAATAGAGACACCATATCAAAGCTTTTCATGGTAAATACATCAAATACAATCAATAAGAAATGCAGCATAGAATAAATAATAACAATATGTGATGAAGAAATTAAAAAGATGGAAGGCTGTGTGGATAAGGTCCAAGCAGCTTAAGGTACAGTTCAAATCTATGGAGAACACACACGCTGTCCAGTTTATTAGGTACACCTAGCTAAAGCTACCAGTCATAAATCCTCCTCTGAGATTTAACAATGTGACAGTGTGGTAGTGTGAAGGTTGTAGTTTGTGCTGCTGTTTCTCTGCATTGCATCATAATGACAGATGTTTCTATTATTGCTTGTTACGTGTATACAGTATTCTGAAAATAAACTTCCGTCCCCACAGGAAGTTAGATTAGGTTTTAACAACAAACCCACTGAGTTAGGTTTTCCTGATTCGATGTGAGGTCCTGGGACAGGGATGTCATATGTGTGCCGATTGTAAAGGCCTCTGAGGATAATTTGTGATTTGGGGCTATATAAAATAAACTGAATTGAATTGGTGTAAAGGCTGAGCCTGCTGTTATTCTCCCAACCGCCAGGGGGCGCACACACAAAGGGAAGCGTGCAGAATCAAGAAGACAGCGGGTGTAACCTGCAGAAAGCCATAAACCGAGCTCCACAATGCCGACAACGAGGATGTTACCCCAGCCTAACGGCCCACGTAGGTCACATGACTAACAACTGACATGACAAAATGGCAACGTTTACTTTCCGTTATGCACGGGGAAGGTTTGTTTGTTGGTCGTCAATAAGAACATTGGTGTGTCGCATACACCAAAGACTGAAGGATTGAGAACGGGTTGATCCGTACGTTCAATTAAAGCATACCTGTCTGTCAAGTTTTAAAGGATTTGAACTCATTGGTTTGAATTAAATGCAGCTTTATCTTAAATTAAACTGACCTAAAATAGAAAAGCAACACTTTTGTTTTTGCCACTTTTTCCTCAAAGGTTCATCCACTTGTTTAAAATCGGTGTTAGTGGGGACTTCTTCTTCATTCTTTCAATAAACCTGCTACTTTAAGTGGCTCTGGTGAAACATTCATGTGAGAGCACGGGAGCAGTGGGTGTCATCTGCATAATCATTATGTGGGATTTTATGGTTTTCAATAAATGTGCCACATTCACATGTCTGGAGGACTCCTTAGGTCCCTTTTTTAGGCTGGGCCTCCTCAGATGTAAGTTGAGTCAAGCCCAACACTAAACCAGGCTTAATCCTGTCTCCCATTCATCTGAAGCTGTTTCTAAATCCAAACCTAACTCCCCTGATCTACTGCGAGATGTTGCTCACCTGATTTCTCCGTTGTGTGTTTCTCCACAGCGTCCTCCCCATGAAGCAGGGCATTATGCTGGGCCAGTACCTGGGAGCCTTCAACCTCATGGACACATTCAGGGGACGCGCCAAAAAACAGGAGTGAGCGAAGAGGTGCTGAGGAGGAGAAGTCAAGGGTGACTGAAATAGAAGGAGGCATATTTCAATCTTAATCTTCCTGGAATTATACAGATGAGGGCGGAACAGCAGTGGCCAAATATTGGGTTGGATTTGCGCCCATTAGTCTCTCTATAGCTCACAATGTATAATCCATCTTTTAATATTCTTTATGAACCTGTTTTAAATGTCATTATCATTGGTTGATGGAAATGTTATTTTATTAATAACAGTAATTGAATATAAATATAATAGTATTCATAATGAAAAATGTCCTCTTAAATTCAGACTGCCAGCGTTCACACCTACCAGTCCTGATGATTGGCAGCCACACACTCACTGGCATAATTAGGTGTAAACATGGGTGGAGTCAACGTGCACGTCTGCTGCACATTGTTAACATGTGTCTGTGCTTTGTGGCGTGGCCTTCATCCGCAAACAGCAAGCCAAAGAAACTGCTTCAAAACAGGGTGACATGCAAACAATACAAAGTGGGCCTGAGGGGGGAGGATAGGCCCCGTTGTTCTCTTCTGTTCATGACTGGTAGAATTACAGTGACAGTCTACAGATGTTGTCTAACAGGACTCTTTGTCTTTTAAGTTATTACAAATTACAAAGATCCTGCATCAATCAAATGCCTTTTTATCAGTAGAAACACCTTCTGTCTTCGCCACAACAGAACCCTGTTTACTGTACAGGATGCCCACCAGAACCCTGTTTACTGTACAGGATGCCCACCAGAACCCTGATCGAACAGAGCGTGTCTTTTTTACAGTTTTCTGTATTTTTTTAAACCATAAATATACAGGTATTATATTAAAAAAATTATAACAAAAAGGTGGCACTGCGCCGACATGAAGTATATTCTGTAAAGTGTCATATTAGCACGGTTGTGAATGTAGCCATAATAATCACGTCTGGGGTTTTGTTGTGATGCTCATTGTTTTTCTGTCCACATCATTTCAGATCAAAACGAACAGGCACTTATACTCAGGAACAGTGAACGGAGAGGGTTTAGATATCTGATACCTAACCTTCTAAAGTTTGGACCACTTAAATGTACTCAGCGCTAACACGTTAGCTGTAACTAGCATTGTACTTGCTAGCCGCGTACCAGCATGCTGCAGCTTGCTGGAAGGAGACCCCTCTACTGGTGATTCTTGTTCCCTTACATCAGGAGGAGGAAGCTTTGAGATTAGCACAAATACACGAAAGACAGACGTCGACCTTGAGCCATGTTCGCTAACTCTTTATTCCTCTTTTACCTCAGGCCATCGAGCTAATGCTAATTTGAAACGCGTCAGAGCTCTTTGGTTTCCTAGCAGCGCTCCCGGCTGTGCTTTACCGCGACAATACGTAGTTAGAGAACTCATACGCAGCTGATTTATGTTCATAAGGCCGTGTGTCTGTTTCCTGTGGATGAAAAAACATTGTCAAACCTGAAGTCTAGCGTTTTTTGAAGTAATATGCATGAATTTTGCACTCAAAATGTCTTTATTTCCACACAAGTGGTCCTGTCATTTACTACCGCCCACCCCTCAGTCTGTAATGGTGATATTATAAAGGTTATGATATATATGCGTACATAAACTTTGTTTTAAGTAACGTATCTAAAGGTACATGTGACTGCCTTGGATGTGTTTACAGAGCTGTCTCACAGTTTGAGTGTAAACTACCTGGAACTGTTTGAGATTTCTGATTAATAAATTAATAAATTTACATCTGTGTTTTGAGTCCATTGTTTAGAATTGTGATGTGTTGTCTTGTTGGGTAATCTCTGCCTGTCTGTCTGACATCTCTCAGTGGATGTCTGACATCTCTCAGTGGATGTCTGACTGACATCTCTCAGTGGATGTCTGACTGACATCTCTCTGTGGATGTCTGACTGACATCTCTCTGTGGATGTCTGACATCTCTCAGTGGATGTCTGACATGACATCTCAGTGGATGTCTGACTGACATCTCAGTGGATGTCTGACTGACATCTCTCAGTGGATGTCTGACTGACATCTCTCAGTGGATGTCTGACTGACATCTCAGTGGATGTCTGACTGACATCTCAGTGGATGTCTGACTGACATCTCTCAGTGGATGTCTGACTGACATCTCTCTGTGGATGTCTGACATCTCTCAGTGGATGTCTGACTGACATCTCAGTGGATGTCTGACTGACATCTCTCAGTGGATGTCTGACTGACATCTCTCAGTGGATGTCTGACTGACATCTCTCTGTGGATGTCTGACATCTCTCAGTGGATGTCTGACTGACATCTCAGTGGATGTCTGACTGACATCTCTCAGTGGATGTCTGACTGACATCTCTCAGTGGATGTCTGACTGACATCTCAGTGGATGTCTGACTGACATCTCAGTGGATGTCTGACTGACATCTCTCTGTGGATGTCTGACTGACATCTCTCAGCGGATGTCTGACTGACATCTCAGTGGATGTCTGACTGACATCTCTCAGTGGATGTCTGACTGACATCTCTCAGTGGATGTCTGACTGACATCTCAGTGGATGTCTGACTGACATCTCAGTGGATGTCTGACTGACATCTCTCTGTGGATGTCTGACCGACATCTCTCAGCGGATGTCTGTCTGACATCTCTCAGTGGATGTCTGACTGACATCTCTCAGTGGATGTCCGCTCACCACCTGAAAATTAACCCGGACAAGACTGAACTTCTCCTCCTTCCAGGAAAAGTCTCTCCCACCCACGACCTGACTATTAACTTCAACAACTCAGTGTTGGCCCCGCCCCCGACTGCCAGGAACCTCGGTGTGACACCTGTCAGTCAACTCTCCCTGACTGCCAACATCACCACGACAACACGCTCCTGTAGGTACATGCTGTACAACATCAAGAGAATACGACCTCTTCTCACTCAGGTTCTGGTCCAGGCTCTGGTCCAGGCTTTGGTCCAGGCTTTGGTCCAGGTCCTGGTCCAGGCTCTGATCATCTCACGTATAGACTACTGTAACTCCCTCCTTCAGGTCTACCTGCTAATACCATTCGACCTCTACAGCTCATCCAGAATGCAGCTGCTGGACTGGTCTTCAACCTCCTAAATTTACCCACAATCCTCCGCTCCTCTGCGACCTTCACTGGTTACCAGGACATGGTCTAACCTCACACCAGGACATGGTCTAACCTCACACCCAGGACATGGTCTAACCTCACACCCAGGACATGGTCTAACCTCACACCCAATCAGCTTGTAGCTCCTTCACTTCGAGCTAAACACTCAACAAAGTCACGACTGTTTGCTGTTCTGGCTCCTCATTGGTGGAACGAGCTCCCCATTGACATCAGGACAGGAAGTCTCTACAGACTAAAAACACATCTTAGTGACTACACCTTGAATAGGGAGGGTAGAGCCGTAGTAGCACTTTAGTAGCACTTAAATGTCTCTTACTGATAGCACTTTGTAGTATAACACTTTAGTAGCACTTAAATGTCTCTTACTGATAGTAATTTGTAGTATAACACTTTAGTAGCACTTAAATGTATCTTACTGATAGCACTTTGTAGTGTAACTTTATTGAAGAAATGGTACTTTCTTGATTCTGGGATGATCTGTCCGGGAACCTTTGTCATACCCTCCTCTCTCTCTTCCATGTTTCCAGTCTGTCTCTTCACTGTCAACAAAAACAGAAAAAAAAAAATCATTCATGTCATGGTGTTTACATTGTAATGTCACCGTTTTTACAGTCCAACGTCCTCCCGTCATTTTATTTTTTATTTTCACTTTGATCAAGGACTTTTTAAAAACCCTTTTACCACTGCATCACACTTCTTGGTAACAGTCCCAAGCACTCTCCACTTGTTCTTCTAAGAAGACCATCTGGTTTAAATAAAAATCAGAAAGAAGAAATAGAAAAAGAATATGTCTGTAAGCATCTTAAAGGGGAACAACTGCCATTCAAAACGGTATATGTATTTAAAATGTGAGTAATAAATACTGTAGCCTGCTTATGTATAAGCATGTGATGTGCTGGAAATGAGTCAGCAAGTTCTCAGACAAAGTCCGGTTGTCTTATCTGGAAGTCGATGGGTTTTTGGTTCGATGCCGGACATAAAACGTCTGTGGTTACCACAAGCTGAAGAGATTTCACTTCCTGTTGGCTGTCACAGGGCCATGAAACGCAATCACATGATCAGCACTCAGCCAATGAAATGAGTGCTGATTATGGTTTGCTTTTATTTCAAAATGATTCAGGATAACTTCATCCAGAGTTCTGGTCATGTGATTGAATCCCAGCCTCTTGGTGCCTCTTTTCCTCCCCCTCCTGTCGTGTCCTCGTCCACACATCCGTATTGCTGATCTTGTCTGGCCAGTGGACATGAGGAATTCTGCTTATGCAGTTATTGATAAAGGTTTGCACTTTATTGATTTAGCTCAGTGGTTCTCAAACGCGTTCTTTCACGGCCCACTTCAGAGGAAGAGCAATGTTCACGCCCCAAAAAAATTGTAACAAAATGGTCTTTTGGTGACAGTGCTTTTTTTTTTTAATAGAATAAAGAAAATTGCAATCACTTTTTAGTATTCCTCCATCAGACAAAAACAAACATGTGCAATTACTTTGTTAGAACAATGCAAAAAATAAATAATATTTGGCAAAAGAAATACTTATTGTGGCTGCAAATAACCTGTTTCGCACTGAATATATTGTCAAGATAACAATAACGTGCAACCTGTGCAAAACGAAACAAAATTAGTGAGCCATCAAGTTTTATTAGTATTAGAGGTGGCAATGAGCCGGCTTTCCACTATAAATCTTTTTTAAATGAGGTTACAGGCTTGATACAACCACTCTCACTTCATGCTCAACGTTGAGCTTAGATCTGTATTTGGTTTTGAGTTTTGAGCATGGAGATTGGCTTTTTTATTAATGACTTAATTGTATGTCTGTGTACTTTGTACTTTTGTAATATGTTCTAAATAGAGTTCTTGAAATAAAAAAATGATCTGCATTTCCCCCTGCGCCCCACCTGTAATACCACTGCACCCCACTAGAGGGGCGCGCACCACAGTTTGGTAAATACTGGTTTAGTCTTGGTTATTCTCCGGGACATAAAGCAGCACAGAATGGACATCATGGGTCCAACTTGTGAGGACGTTATCTGCACGTGTTGTGGTGTCATCGTGCATCAGGACAGTACAGCCAAGTCGACTGTAAAGTGTCGATTGCAGGTTTTCAAAGTCTGAGATTGTGGACCTCCCCTCTGACCCTCTTAGTTTATTGGCTTGGTTTCCTTCAATTCCTGGATCATGATTGTGTTATTTCATCGCATTGGTAGACACTCAACAATTGAGCCAAGACAGTCAAATGTCGCTGTTTGACATAACTACACCGAAGTATTGCAGAAGGTCCTTAGGCTTTTATTAGTATCTTAATCTGGGGGAAAGTAACATTTCCCAAAACAACTGTGTCTCTGAACTCTTTAACCAAGTCACACACATTTAGGCTAAATGCGATCTCTGAACCCATTGGCATAAGCCTTGGGGGGGGGGGGGGGGGGGGGGGCAATGGCTTATATTGCTGGGGTTCTGCTGTAGTCAGCAGTTATCTTTCTTTACCGTGTGCTGCTCATTGTTTACAGTCTGATTGGCATTTTGAGATGCGAGACTGGATTCTAGCCAGTTTATATGCTAATGGTAAACCAACAAACAGCTAAATCATCTGGCTTCCCAGATTTCGTTTCATCTCTTTTGCTCTCCATGTCCATAACTATTTACCTGCATTTAAGTCTGCTCCAACGTGATTGGTCGAAAACCACAAGACCCCGACTGGCTGTCTATAGGAGAGTATGATTTGACCTAACACCATGCAACATCTCACACACACACTTCCCACGCATACACTCACCTGAAGTAATCATGAATTTGTTTTTACTAAGAGAGGAGACGAGTGTGAACGCTCTTTCCTTCCAAAAAGTAAATACACATTTCCTCATAATGATTGATAGTTTATATATGTAAATTGAGAGATATTTGGTTTTCAAAGTCTCTTTATCTATCCATTGCAGGGAGACACCAGACCAAATAAAACTATTCATCCAAGCACAGAAAAAAGTCAACTCATCAGAAATGAACAATCAGCTCTCCCCCCTCCCCCACAGAGCATATAGCCCCCCCCCCAACAAGTGGGACACATCTGGGTCCATCTGGACTCCTTCATCCCTGCCAAAGAGTGCAGGGTTCAGAACCTGATTATTAACATCCATAACTGTGCTGTTTGTATCAGGAAAACACAATGTAAAAATGTAAAATGTCTTTAACAGCATTGTGTATTGTATTTAATCTTTTACAGTAAGAAAGTGAGTCCTTGCTAGCTCTGTAATGGTATTATAAAGTAGTAATACATCATCCGGTTGAGCCTAGAGAAACAGCATTACTTCATCTTGAGATATGAGTTATACTTTGCAGCAGTAAAGTTCTCAGAATGCATTTGAATCCATCAGTCTTCCACTAAATATCAGCGTGGAACAGGAAGTGGGTCTGGAGGAGATGAACTCATTGAGGAGATGACCTCATCTTTAAGAGGGCCGGTTTACTCATAGCAGCTTGGAATGGGACAGCGGTGAACTTTGTGTCAAGAAAATTGTCGTTAAACCTTTTGGACGGAATCCCTCAGTCTGAAGAGAAAGTCCCGGCCTTTTTTCTGAAAAATATCCACGGTCGGAATAGTCAAACATAGACCAATCTCTAACCTTCCCTTCCTCTCTAAGATCCTTGAGAAAGTAGTCGCAAATCAGTTGTGTGACTTCCTACATCAGAATAGTTTATTTGAGGAGTTTCAGTCTGGATTTAGAAAACACCACAGCACAGAGACAGCACTGGTGAAAATTACAAATGACCTCCTAATTGCATCAGATAAAGGACTCATCTCTGTACTGGTATTATTAGACCTTAGTGCTGATAAAGGACTCATCTCCGTACTGGTATTATTAGACCTTAGTGCTTCCGTTCGACACCATTGATCATGACATCCTATTACAGAGACTGGATCAGTCGATTGGCATTTCAGGTACCGCACTAAGTTGGTTTAAATCCTATTTATCAGATCGATCTCAATTTGTATTTGTAAACGATGAAGCCTCAATGACCACCAACGTTAATCACGGAGTTCCACAAGGTTCTGTGCTTGGACCAATTTTATTTACCTTATATATGCTTCCTTTGGGCAATATTATCAGGAAACACTGCATAAACTTTCATTGCTATACAGACGATACTCAATTATATCTATCGATCAAACCAGAAGAGACCAACCAGCTCGCTAAAATTCAAGAATATCTTAAAGACATAAAAACATGGATGACCTGCAACTTCCTGATGTTAAACTCAGACAAAACTGAAGTTATTTTACTGGGCCCTGAACACCTCAGAGATCAATTATCTGGTGATGTGGTTTCTGTAGATGGCATTTCCCTGGCATCCAACACCACTGGTGTCTGATGCTGGTGAGCCGGCCTCCCGCGTTGGCCCTGCTGATGCCCCCCCCCCCCCTCCTCTCTACCTCCTTATGTTTCATGGATTGGAGTTCCATTCATACATTGTCATATTCATGTAATGTGTTTATGTAACTTTGTAAATGCTGTTCATTCTGTACACATGACATCTATTCTTCTGTCCATCCGGGGAGAGGGATCCTCCTCTGTTGCTCTCCTGAAGGTTTCTTCACTTTTTTCCCTGTCAAAGGTTATTTTTGGGGAGTTTTTCCTCATTCGATGTGAGGTCCTGGGACAGGGATGTCGTATGTGTACAGATTGTAAAGCCCTCTGAGGCAAATTTGTAATTTGTGATATTGGGCTATACAAAATAAACTGAATTGAAATTGATTTGAAATTCAAGACTGTCAGGGATCATTTCTGACTTGAGAACTGTGTTCCCAAACCGTTTGGGCTCACTAACCACGATGAAGAGATGGTGAAACTCATGAAACTCTTTCCTGAGTGTGAAGTGGGCACACAGTCATGATTCATATGCTGTTTGCCTTTGAGGACCGTTCTTTGTCTCCTTTGGGGGCTTTGAGGGGAAGAGGATGTGCGGAGTGGATTTCTATTACTGTTCAAATGTAATACTGATACACCTAGAAGTAGTTAAGTCACAGTTCTATATGGATATCTCACAATTTGAACTATATTTCAAGAATGCTTGAGTGCAAATTCTAACCCAGTGGTTCTCAAAAGGTGGGGCGCGCCCCTCTAGTGGGGCACAGGAGGACATGCAGAAAGACCTTTATTGAGAACTTCAAGTTCATAGTACACAGACATAAAACATGTTACAATATCAGTATCTTCGTGTACATGTTTACGTTACGTGTATATATATATATTTATATATATATATATATATATATATATATATATATGTATATATATATATACATATACATGTATATATAGATATACAGTATATAAGCTCAACATTAAGCATGGATTGAGATCGGCTTTTCAGCTGTTGCCCTTCAAAACAAGAGCTCAACATTGAGAAAGCAGGCTCATTGCATCCACTAATACTGATAAAACATGACACACATATCTGCACTAATTTAGTTTTGTCCAGGTTGCACGTTATTGTTTTGAAAATGTAAGCATTGTAAAACTCTTTATTGCCAAATATTTGAACTTGTTTAGTTTAGTTTTTCACAGGTTATTGTTATTATCTTGAAAAGATATCCAGTGCAAAACAGGTTAATTGCAGCCACAATAAGCTATTTCTTTGCCAGAACTAGTGGTTATTTCTTTCATGGTGGATGGCGGAAATGATTACTGTTTCTATGGAGTAAAGCCACAGAGATAAGCCACGCCCCCTCTAAGGCACCAATGAAGCGAATTAGTTGAACTAGTCGGGCGAGTAAACTCACACCAGTAAAGCGTTGCGAATATTCACAATGCTTTTGGTGTGAACGTAGCATAAAAATTCTTTTGTACGATGAGTGCTCCTTTAAATCTATGAAATTATGGTAATGATTATCATGCAAGTCCAGCCCCCACAAATAGGATAAGCTGTTATGGATGAATGGATCATTATGCAAGTGGACAAGATATATTTCTGAAGAATGCTGTAGTAATTAGACTGATATGGACCAATAAAGCCCAGATGTATCTTGCAAATTAGGGCTGAAACCTGATAAATGGTGTTCTGTGGGCCAATGTGGATATACTGTGTATTTCCCTGTTTTAGGTTTATGACCAATATTCATTTCATGACAAATGTTTTTCTCAGTAAACGGAATATCTGTTGAAAGTGGAAAAGGCCGAGTTGACAATAAAAAAAATGATAGCTGCTCACTAGATGGCAGTAAAAATGAAGTTACAGAGCACGCAGCAGCGTTGGTGTGGCATTTGGGTCTGTTGCAACTCCTGTTTGCTGGGAATTAAAATTGACATAATATTTATGCCCGCTTCCCAAGAGAACTGCTTGCTCCAGATCTGTAAAGTAATGGTCAGCTCTTCTTCTTCTGTCTCCTCATTGGGCCTTTTCCCTTATGCTCCCCTATCCAAAAACGCACAGACAGAAATATCCTGTCATTTTTCAAAATAAAACATCTTCAGACCTTGATAATTAATCATTTTCATTCATTCTTTCTGTGCGGCTCGGTACCAAAGGACCCACGGGCCGGGACCGCTGTTCTATACAATTCAATTCATTTTGTATAGCCCAAAATCATAAATGTGCCTCACAGGGCTTTACAAGCTGTACACATACAACCAAACATCTTATGTGTAATTCATGGCACAATTCAAACATATATGTTTGACTATTCCGACCGTGGATATTTTTCAGAAAAAAGGCCGGGACTTTCTCTTCAGACTGAGGGATTCCGTCCAAAAGGTTTAACGACAATTTTCTTGACACAAAGTTCACCGCTGTCCCATTCCAAGCTGCTATGAGTAAACCGGCCCTCTTAAAGATGAGGTCATCTCCTCAATGAGTTCATCTCCTCCAGACCCACTTCCTGTTCCACGCTGATATTTAGTGGAAGACTGGTGGATTCAAATGTCAGCTTAAACATGCATTCTGAGAACTTTACTGCTGCAAAGTATAACTTAAATTCTTAAATGAGGTGACTGTGTCTGCCTCCAGGACTGAAAGTGGAAGCTGGTTCCATAAAAGAGGAGCTTGATAACTGAAGGCTCTTGCTCCCATCCTACTTTTTAGGACTCTAGGAACCACAAGTAGCCCCGCATTTAGTGAGCGCAGCTCTCTAGTGGGGCAATATGGTACTACAAGCTCCTTAAGATATGATGGTGCATCACCAATCAAGGCTTTGTAGGTGAGGAGAAGAATTTTAAATGTGATTCTTGATTTTACAGGGAGCCAGTGTAGAGCAGCTAATACAGGAGTCATGTGATCTCTTTTCTTAGTTTTTGTGAGTACACGAGCTGCAGCATTCTGGATCAACTGGAGGGATTTAAGAGACTTATTAGAGCAGCCTGATAATAAGGAGTTGCAGTAATCTAGTCTGGAAGTAACAAACGTGTGAACCAGCTTTTCTGCATCTTTTTGAGACAAGATGTGCCTGATTTTTGAAATGTTACGAAGATGAAAAAAATCAATACAAGTGTACATTTCTTTTCTTTTTTTCTTAACCATTCACACATTGATGGGAGGAGCCACCTGCACATTAGGACTAACTAACATTCACACACATTAATACACGATAGAACACGACAGGGCCAATTTTGGGGTTAAGTGTCTTGGCAAGGACACATCGACATGGGCCAGCAGAGCCGGGGATCGAACCGCTGATCCTCTGGTTGAAGGACGAACGCTGAGCCACAGTCGCAGGACCAGACTCCCCGATTGGCCTCCACACCTGACTGCAACCCTGGCAGCCCAGTTACAGTCACTCCAACCAGGAGCATGGTAAGAACACCAAGAACCTGAACGCCACACACCTATTTTAACACTTTATCGATACGTTTCTTTCATCATCTCCCAGACAAGCGTTTTATTCAGAGTCCATTGTACATTTGTATACTCTTATCCAAGTTACATTTAATAATAGCATAAAATGGGGGGTCGGCGTGAAGATGGCGGAGTGAGCAGTCACGTAGTTTTGAGCTCTCTCAACTCGGCAACGATAAACCCTCAAAAATCATAATTTAAATAAATAAATCCAATATAATATAGAAGGGAATACATAAAGAGGTCGTATATACAAATAAAACCAAGTCAGAGGTGATAAAAAAGGAAGAAAATTGAATAAAATGCTGACAAGGAAGTGCGGGAGAAAGCGCCGCGACCGCAGAGAGGGAAAAGATACAAGACCGGGCAGAATGACAACAGGTGACCCGAAGCAAGACGGGGAGGACGGCGGCGGCTGCTGCCAGGGAGAAGCTGAAGGGCTTTCAAAGAGGGAAATGAGTCTGATGCTGTCCTGAAGGATGTTTTAAGGGACACGGAACCCAGCTGGATGGACTATGAGGCATGTCAACGGACCTCTGCTAAATACAAGGTAACTGAAGCCGAGTGAGAGAGACTGAAACCACAGAGTTGGACATATCTAGACTGAGAGGAGCCCTACAGAATGGGTTGGAGTTCAGGTCTAGCGAGGGGCCCTTTCTGAGAGGAAGGATTCCCCCTCAACCTACCAACGGGACTTGGGGGAGACGACTTCCCCCCTTTTGGAAGAAGGTTGTATTTTGTTTTATTGCTTATTATAATTTCATGTTATGTTTTATTGCACGTTATGCAATGGTAAATGTTCCTTGTGTATTCAACCTACTGTTATTCAGGTCGCTTAATAGGGTTATTGACTTAGGACTAGATGGGTACGACTGTTAGACTGGTGTCACTTAACGTTAATGGACTGAATACCCCCAAGAAGAGAGACAAAGTTATGACGAAATTAAAGAAGGACGGAGCCCAAATTATATATCTGCAGGAGACTCACCTTAACAAAGTAGAACATGACAAGTTAAAGAGATACGGTTATAGAAATCTGTACAGTAGTTCTTTTAAGGGAGGTCCCAGAAGGGGTGTGACGATTATGATAACAAATCAGATGCAATTCAAATACGAAAAAGAGATAAGGGATAGGGAGGGAAGATATATTATTATGAAAGGGAAGCTTGACAATGTGAAGGTTACTCTGGTGAATGTGTATGCGCCCCCAGACTGTGATAAACATTTTTTTAGATTGCTATTCGATGTTATCGCAGCTGAAACAGAAGGGATCCTAATTTGTGGGGGGGATTTGAATGTAGTTTTAAATTATAACATGGACACTACGAGCCTCAAAAAATCAAAAATACAAATATCAAAATACGTAAATACATTATTGGAGGAGATGGGACTGGTCGATATATGGAGGTACCTTCACCCGCTAGAGAAGGATTTTACACACTATTCAGCGGTGCATAAAGTACATTCTAGAATAGATTACTTGTTTGTGGATCCAGGAAATGCAGATGTGTCCGATCGTAACTCTTTGTGCCTTGTCATGGGCATCAGTAACCGAAGAAGAATAACTAATTGGAGATTGAATGTGGGTCTACTGAATAATGAACAAAGGAAGGACAAATTCAAATCGGAAATACAGAACTACGTTACGGAAAATGACAATGGGATGGTGGAGCCAACGATGGTTTGGGACTCCTTGAAGGCAGTTATGAGAGGCAGATTAATCTCGGAATCAACCTACGCAAAAAAAATGAAATTAGAAACGTATACGAAAAATACAGAAAAACTGAGAATTGGAAGTCAGAATTCGGCGGGCCTGGACACACAAAAGAAAATGAAACACATAAAACTAGAGATAGATAAACATCTAATAGAGGAGATGGAGCGGAAGATTCTGTTCTGTAAGCAAAGTTATTATGAGATAGGCCCGAGAGCCACTAAATTATTGGCAAGACGGACCCGTAAGCCACTCGCAACTAATCAAATCCATAAAATTAGGGACCCCCTTACGAACATAACAGAGCCAGAAGATATAGAAAAAACATTCCAGAGATATTATGAGGAGTTATATACACAGCCAAAGTCTGCACAAAGAGAGGAGATGAATTCCTTTTTAAACACACTAGACCTACCAAAGATAGGACAGACACAGAATGATACCCTAACAAGGGATATTTCAATAGACGAGGTAGTGGGGGCAATAAACAGATTGAAAAATGGGAAATCTCCGGGGAGTGATGGATATCCGGCGGAATGGTATAAAACATTCAAAGACGAACTGACTCCGCTGTTAGTTAAATCGTTTGATTGGACATTACAAAAAGGCAAATTGCCACCAACATGGACAGAAGCAATAATAACGGTCATACCTAAACCAGGGAAAGATAGGGAATTATGCGGAAATAATCGACCAATATCATTACTAAATGTGGACTACAAAGTATATACATCTATTATTGCTAGACGACTACACGACTTTACACGGGATTTGATTGACGAGGACCAAACAGGATTTGTGAGCGGGCGACAGACGCACGATAACATTAGGAGGACTCTGCACATCATAGATCAGGCAAACAAACAGAAAAGAAACACGATTCTGGTGAGCAGTGTTCACAGTGTTAGAGAAGTTTGGATTCAACGATAAATCAATACAGATTATTCAGACTTTATATCAACGGCCTACAGCTAGAATCAAAATAAATGGAAGCCTATCTAACAAATTCGAGCTACAGAGATCAACCAGACAGGGATGCTGTTCGCAGACTTTATTGAACCACTGGCCCAAGCCATACGCGACAATAGGCGAATACAAGGGGTGACACGGAGTGGAACATAAGGTCGGCCTCTTCGCAGATGACGTCATTGCATTCCTTGAACGGCCTTGTGAATCGTTGCCTGAATTGTTAGACCTCTTGAACGCATATGGACAGCTATCAGGATATAAGATAAACATAACTAAAACCCAAGTGCTCACTATCAATTATACACCACCAAAGGAGATCAGGGAAAAATACAATTTAAATTGGAATCTAAAGAAAATTAACTATTTAGGGGTAGAAGTTACTAGGAATTTATCAGGACTATATAGGGCAAATTATGATAGGATTAACCGAGAATTATTAAAAGATATACATAGATGGACCACCCTAACATTGGATTTTAGCTCAAGGATTGAATTAATAAGAATGAATGTATTACCCAGACTTTTGTATTTGTTTCAAGCATTACCAATACAGTTACCTCAAACACAATTCATAGCATGGGACAGGATGATATCCAGATTCATTTGGGGGGGGGGGAGAGGCCAAGAGTGAGATTCAGAACTCTCCAGCTAAAGAGGGAGAAGGGGGGCCTGAGCCTGCCGAACCTGAAAGAATACTTCCACGCGGCCCAGCTGAGATATGTGTAAACTGGACTATGAAGCAAAATCGAAAGAAATGGAAAAATCATTTGGAATGTGTCCGATACAGAGTATAATAGGAGATAAAAAAACATTTAAGTAGGTTAGAAATCAAATGGATTCGATCACAAAATTTACCTTGGAATTATGGTTCAAATTACATAATAAGGCGGAGAAGAACGCACATTTATTGAAATGGGTGGCTTTTGATAGCAGTTTTAAACCAGCTGGGCGCGGTGGGGGGAGAAGGGCATTACGGCATGATGCACACTGGGGGAAAAAGGAGGATAAGGAGTTTAAGACTTGAAAACAAAATATGACCTGGATTGGCGGGAATTTTACAAATATTTACAGGTACGGGATTATTATGGGAAACGGATTGAACAGGAGCTCTCTAGAAGTGAACAAGGTGGTACAAGTAATGATTGATGCATATAAAGGGAACCGGGTTAGGACTATAACTACACAAAAACGCAACAGGGTATATAAAAGAAAAATGGGAAAGAGAATTTTATATGGAAATATCTGAAAATGAATGGGATAACATGTGGGAAAAACACAAGACAACAACCTGTTCACGAGCCTGGAGAGAGTTTTTCTGGAAAAATCGAATACGGTTCTTTATCACACCTAAAATATCAAATAATTATTCTGAAACAAGAAAGTCATGTTGGAGAAATTGTGGGTCATCTGAAGCCAACCATGCACATATATTCTGGAATTGTCACAAAATAATAGGGTTTTGGGGAATAGTCCATAGGATAACACAAGATATTCTGGGATACAAATTTCAAATGAATCATAAACTGATGTATCTGTGTATGCACACAGAGAATGATGTACATGATGGGGACTTGTATCTATTCAAGATACTCATGGTTGCAGGTAAAAAGGCCATTACAGACTGAAGTTCTGCCTCTGTATATAGATCTCAGTGTGTATATTTATGTATACATGTGTGTGTATATGTCTTAGTATTACTGGATCTCAGTGTATATATGTGTGTATATATGTCTTAGTATTACTGGACCTCAGTGTGTATATTTATGTATATATGTGTGTATATGTCTTAGTATTACTGGACCTCAGTGTATATATTTATGTATATATGTGTGTATATGTCTTAGTATTACTAGATCTCAGTGTGTATATTTATGTATATATGTGTGTATATAAGTCTTAGTATTACTGGATCTCAGTGTATATATGTGTGTATATAAGTCTTAGTATTACTGGATCTCAGTGTGTATATTTATGTATATATGTGTGTATATATGTCTTAGTATTACTGGATCTCAGTGTGTATATTTATGTATATATGTGTGTATATTTGTCTTAGTATTACTAGATCTCAGTGTGTATATTTATGTATATATGTGTGTATATATGTCTTAGTATTACTGGATCTCAGTGTATATATGTGTGTATATATGTCTTAGTATTACTGGATCTCAGTGTGTATATTTATGTATATATGTGTGTGTATATGTCTTAGTATTACTGGATCTACTTTACTTTACAAAAAAGATAGACGACATACGCTCTTCATTTACTAATCCATCTTCCATAACTACACCTCCAGTAACTTCACCTTCTTCCCCCTTGTTTTCCTCTTTTATCCCCCTGTCTCCTAATCAAGTTCTTACCTTGGTAACCTCTGCCCGCCCAACCACCTGCCCCCTTGACCCCATCCCGTCTCACATTCTCCAGTCTATTGCTCCGGACCTTCTTCCCTTTCTCACCCATCTTATTAACACCTCCCTCTCAACCGGCTGTTTCCCTAACTCTCTGAAGGAGGCGGAGTCAACCCTCTCCTGAAGAAACCCACTCTCGACCCATCTGAAGTCAATAACTACAGACCTGAAGTCAACAACTACAGACCTGTCTCTCTCCTCCCCTTCCTTTCCAAAACTCTAGAGCGAGCTATCTTTAACCAAGTCTCCTCCTTTCTTCACTGTAACAACCTTCTAGACCCCCACCAGTCTGGATTCAAGACAGGCCACTCAACAGAGACTGCCCTCCTTGCTGTCTCTGAGCAGCTTCACACTGCTAGAGCAGCCTCTCTCTCCTCTGTCCTTATCCTTCTAGACCTTTCCGCTGCCTTTGACACAGTGAACCACCAGATCCTCATGTCCTCCCTCCAGGACCTGGTATCTCTGGCACCGCGCTCTCACTCTTCTCATCCTACCTCACCGACCGCTCTTACCGGGTAACCTGGAGAGGATCTGTGTCTGAGCCTTGTCCTCTGACTACTGGGGTCCCTCAGGGTTCAGTCCTTGGTCCTCTTCTCTTCTCTCTGTACACCAACTCTCTTGGCTGTCATTCGCTCGCATGGCTTCACCTACCACAGCTACGCTGACGACACCCAACTGATCCTCTCGTTTCCCCAATCTAAAACACAGGTAGCAGCACGAATCTCTGCCTGTCTGACTGACATCTCTCAGTGGATGTCTGACCGACATCTCTCAGTGGATGTCTGACCGACATCTCTCAGTGGATGTCTGTCTGACATCTCTCAGCGGATGTCTGTCTGACATCTCTCAGTGGATGTCTGACTGACATCTCTCAGTGGATGTCCGCTCACCACCTGAAAATTAACCCGGACAAGACTGAACTTCTCCTCCTTCCAGGAAAAGGCTCTCCCACCCACGACCTGTCTATTAACTTCAACAACTCAGTGCTGGCTCCGACTCCGACTGCCAGGAACCTCGGAGTGACGCTCGACAGTCAACTCTCCCTGACTGCCAACATCACCATGACAACACGCTCCTGTAGATACATGCTGTACAACATCAGGAGAATACGACCCCTTCTCACTCAGAAGGCGGCACAGGTTCTGGTCCAGGCTCTGGTCATCTCACGGCTGGACTATTGCAACTCCCTCCTGGCAGGTCTACCTGCTAATGCCATTCGACCTCTACAGCTCATCCAGAATGCAGCTGCTCGACTGGTCTTCAACCTCCCGAAATTTACCCACACTACTCCGCTCCTCCGCGACCTTCACTGGTTACCGGTGGCCGCCCGCATCCGCTTCAAAACATTGGTACTTGCGTACCGTGCTGCGAACAGATCGGGTCCGGTCTACATCCAGGACATGGTCAAACCGTACAGCCCAGCCCGTTCACTTCGCTCAGCTTCTGCCAATCGGCTTGTAGCTCTTTCACTTCGAGCTAAATCACGACTGTTTGCTGTGCTGGCTCCTCATTGGTGGAACGAGCTCCCCATTGACATCAGGACAGCAGAAAGTCTCTACATCTTCCGTCGCAAACTAAAAACACATCTTTTTCGACTATACCTTGAATAGGGAGGGTAGAGCCGTAGTAGCACTTAAATGTCCCTTACCGATAGCACTTTGTTGTTCAGCACTTTAGTAGCACTTAAATGGCACTTACGGATAGTATTCTGTAGTTTAACGTTATTGAAGAAATTGTACTTGCTTAATTCTTGTTGTTCTGAGTTTGGACTCATGGTTTAATGCACTTATTGTAAGTCGCTTTGGATAAAAGCGTCAGCTAAATGACATGTAATGTAATGTAATGTAATGGATCTCAGTGTGTATATTTATGTATAAATGTGTGTATATATGTCACAGTATTACTAGATCTCAGTGTGTATATTTATGTATATATGTGTGTGTATATGTCTTAGTATTACTGGATCTCAGTGTATGTATATACAACTGATCCTATTATTACTGGACCTCAGTGTGTATATTTATGTATATGTGTGTATATGTCTTAGTATTACTGGACCTCAGTGTGTATATTTATGTATATATGTGTGTATATATGTCTTAGTATTGCTGGATCTCAGTGTATATATGTGTGTATATATGTCTTAGTATTACTGGATCTCAGTGTATATATGTGTGTATATATGTCTTAGTATTACTGGATCTCAGTGTATATATGTGTGTATATATGTCTTAGTATTACTGGACCTCAGTGTGTATATTCATGTATATGTGTGTATATGTCTTAGTATTACTGGACCTCAGTGTGTATATTTATGTATATATGTGTGTATATATGTCTTAGTATTACTGGATCTCAGTGTATATATGTGTATATATGTCTTAGTATTACTGGACCTCAGTGTGTATATTCATGTATATGTGTGTATATGTCTTAGTATTACTGGACCTCAGTGTGTATATTTATGTATATATGTGTGTATATATGTCTTAGTATTACTGGATCTCAGTGTATATATGTGTGTATATGTCTTAGTATTACTGGACCTCAGTGTGTATATGTGTGTATATATGTCTTAGTATTACTGGATCTCAGTGTGTATATTTATGTATATATGTGTGTATATGTCTTAGTATTACTGGACCTCAGTGTGTATATGTGTGTATATATGTCTTAGTATTACTGGATCTCTGTGTATATATGTGTGTGTATATGTCTTAGTATTACTGGATCTCAGTGTATATATGTGTGTATATATGTCTTAGTAATACTGGATCTCAGTGTATATATGTGTGTGTATATGTCTTAGTATTACTAGATCTCAGTGTGTATATTTATGTATATATGTGTGTATATATGTTGTAGTATTACTAAATCTCAGTGTGTATTTTTATGTATATATGTGTGTATATATGTCTTAGTAATACTGGATCTCAGTGTATATATGTGTGTGTATATGTCTTAGTATTACTGGACCTCAGTGTGTATATGTGTGTGTATACGTCTTAGTATTACTGGATCTCAGTGTATATATGTGTGTGTATATGTCTTAGTATTACTAGATCTCAGTGTGTATATTTATGTATATATGTGTGTGTATATGTTGTAGTATTACTAAATCTCAGTGTGTATATTTATGTATATATGTGTGTATATATGTCTTAGTATTTCTAGATCTCAGTGTGTATATTTATGTATATATGTGTGTGTATATGTCTTAGTATTACTAGATCTCAGTGTATATATGTGTGTGTATATGTCTTAGTATTACTGGACCTCAGTGTGTATATGTGTGTATATATGTCTTAGTATTACTAGATCTCAGTGTATATATGTGTGTGTATATGTCTTAGTATTACTGGACCACAGTGTGTATATGTGTGAGTATATGTCTTAGTATTACTGGACCTCAGTGTGTATATGTGTGTATATATGTCTTAGTATTACTGGATCTCAGTGTATATATGTGTGTGTATATGTCTTAGTATTACTGGATCTCAGTGTGTATATGTGTGTATATATGTCTTAGTATTACTGGATCTCAGTGTATATATGTGTGTGTATATGTCTTAGTATTACTGGACCTCAGTGTGTATATTTATGTATATATGTGTATATGTCTTAGTATTACTGGATCTCAGTGTATATATGTGTGTATATATGTGTGTATATATGTCTTAGTATTACTAGATCTCAGTGTATATATGTGTGTGTATATGTCGTAGTATTACTAGATCTCAGTGTGTATATTTATGTATATATGTGTGTGTATATGTCTTAGTATTACTAGATCTCAGTGTGTATATTTATGTATATATGTGTGTGTATATGTCTTAGTATTACTAGATCTCAGTGTGTATATTTATGTATATATGTGTGTGTATATGTCTTATTATTACTGGACCTCAGTGTGTATATTTATGTATATATGTGTGTATATATGTCTTAGTATTACTGGATCTCAGTGTATATATGTGTGTATATATGTCTTAGTATTACTGGATCTCAGTGTGTATATTTATGTATATATGTGTGTATATATGTCTTAGTATTACTAGATCTCAGTGTGTATTTGTGTGTGTATATGTCTTAGTATTACTAGATATCAGTGTGTATATGTGTGTGTATATGTCTTAGTATTACTGGATCTCAGTGTATATATGTGTGTGTAAATGTCTTAGTATTACTGGATCTCAGTGTGTATATTTATGTATATATGTGTGTATATATGTCTTAGTATTACTAGATCTCAGTGTGTATATGTGTGTGTATATGTCTTAGTATTACTGGATCTCAGTGTATATATGTGTGTGTATATGTCTTAGTATTACTGGATCTCAGTGTATATATGTGTGTGTATATGTCTTAGTATTACTAGATCTCAGTGTGTATATTTATGTATATATGTGTGTGTATATGTCATAGTATTACTAGATCTCAGTGTGTATATTTATGTATATATGTGTGTATATATATCTTAGTATTACTAGATCTCAGTGTGTATATTTATGTATATATGTGTGTATATATGTCTTAGTATTACTAGATCTCAGTGTGTATATGTGTGTGTATATGTCTTAGTATTACTGGATCTCAGTGTATATATGTGTGTGTATATGTCTTAGTATTACTAGATCTCAGTGTGTATATTTATGTATATATGTGTGTGTATATGTCATAGTATTACTAGATCTCAGTGTGTATATTTATGTATATATGTGTGTATATATGTCTTAGTATTACTGGATCTCAGTGTGTATATTAATGTGTGTTTATATGTCTCAGTATTACTGGATCTCAGTGTATATATGTGTGTATATATGTCTTAGTATTACTGGATCTCAGTGTGTATATTTATGTATATAAGTGTGTATATATGTCTTAGTATTACTAGATCTCAGTGTGTATATGTGTGTGTATATGTCTTAGTATTACTGGACCTCAGTGTGTATATTTATGTATATATGTGTGTATATATGTCTTAGTATTACTGGATCTCAGTGTATATATGTGTGTATATATGTCTTAGTATTACTGGATCTCAGTGTATATATGTGTGTATATATGTCTTAGTATTACTGGATCTCAGTGTATATATGTGTGTATATATGTCTTAGTATTACTGGACCTCAGTGTGTATATTCATGTATATGTGTGTATATGTCTTAGTATTACTGGACCTCAGTGTGTATATTTATGTATATATGTGTGTATATATGTCTTAGTATTACTGGATCTCAGTGTATATATGTGTGTATATGTCTTAGTATTACTGGACCTCAGTGTGTATATTCATGTATATGTGTGTATATGTCTTAGTATTACTGGACCTCAGTGTGTATATTTATGTATATATGTGTGTATACATGTCTTAGTATTACTGGATCTCAGTTTATATATGTGTGTATATGTCTTAGTATTACTGGACCTCAGTGTGTATATGTGTGTGTATATGTCTTAGTATTACTAGATCTCAGTGTGTATTTGTGTGTGTATATGTCTTAGTATTACTAGATATCAGTGTGTATATGTGTGTGTATATGTCTTAGTATTACTGGATCTCAGCGTATATATGTGTGTGTAAATGTCTTATTATTACTGGATCTCAGTGTGTATATTTATGTATATATATGTGTATATGTCTTAGTATTACTAGATCTCAGTGTGTATATGTGTGTGTATATGTCTTAGTATTACTGGATCTCAGTGTATATATGTGTGTATATGTCTTAGTATTACTGGACCTCAGTGTGTATATTTATGTATATATGTGTATATGTCTTAGTATTACTGGATCTCAGTGTATATATGTGTGTATATATGTTTGTATATATGTCTTAGTATTACTAGATCTCAGTGCATATATGTGTGTGTATATGTCGTAGTATTACTAGATCTCAGTGTGTATATTTATGTATATATGTGTGTGTATATGTCTTAGTATTACTAGATCTCAGTGTGTATATTTATGTATATATGTGTGTGTATATGTCTTAGTATTACTGGACCTCAGTGTGTATATTTATGTATATATGTGTGTATATATGTCTTAGTATTACTGGATCTCAGTGTATATATGTGTGTATATATGTCTTAGTATTACTGGATCTCAGTGTGTATATTTATGTATATATGTGTGTATATATGTCTTAGTATTACTGGATCTCAGTGTATATATGTGTGTATATATGTCTTAGTATTACTGGATCTCAGTGTGTATATTTATGTATATATGTGTGTATTTATGTCTTAGTATTACTAGATCTCAGTGTGTATTTGTGTGTGTATATGTCTTAGTATTACTAGATCTCAGTGTGTATATGTGTGTGTATATGTCTTAGTATTACTGGATCTCAGTGTATATATGTGTGTGTAAATGTCTTAGTATTACTGGATCTCAGTGTGTATATTTATGTATATATGTGTGTATAAATGTCTTAGTATTACTAGATCTCAGTGTGTATATGTGTGTGTATATGTCTTAGTATTACTGGATCTCAGTGTATATATGTGTGTGTATATGTCTTAGTATTACTAGATCTCAGTGTGTATATTTATGTATATATGTGTGTGTATATGTCGTAGTATTACTAGATCTCAGTGTGTATATATATGTATATATGTGTATGTATATGTCATAGTATTACTAGATCTCAGTGTGTATATTTATGTATATATGTGTGTATATATATCTTAGTATTACTAGATCTCAGTTTGTATATTTATGTATATATGTGTGTGTATATGTCTTAGTATTACTGGACCTCAGTGTGTATATTTATGTATATATGTGTGTATATATGTCTTAGTATTACTGGATCTCAGTGTGTATATTAATGTGTGTATAAATGTCTCAGTATTACTGGATCTCAGTGTATATATGTGTGTATATATGTCTTAGTATTACTGGATCTCAGTGTGTATATTTATTTATATAAGTGTGTATATATGTCTTAGTATTACTAGATCTCAGTGTATATATGTGTGTATATATGTCTTAGTATTACTGGATCTCAGTGTGTATATTTATGTATATATGTGTGTATATATGTCTTAGTATTACTAGATCTCAGTGTGTATTTGTGTATGTATATGTCTTAGTATTACTAGATATCAGTGTGTATATGTGTGTGTATATGTCTTAGTATTACTGGATCTCAGTGTGTATATTTATGTATATATATGTGTATATGTCTTAGTATTACTAGATCTCAGTGTGTATATGTGTGTGTATATGTCTTAGTATTACTGGATCTCAGTGTATATATGTGTGTATATGTCTTAGTATTACTGGACCTCAGTGTGTATATTTATGTATATATGTGTATATGTCTTAGTATTACTGGATCTCAGTGTATATATGTGTGTATATATGTTTGTATATATGTCTTAGTATTACTAGATCTCAGTGCATATATGTGTGTGTATATGTCGTAGTATTACTAGATCTCAGTGTGTATATTTATGTATATATGTGTGTGTATATGTCTTAGTATTACTAGATCTCAGTGTGTATATTTATGTATATATGTGTGTGTATATGTCTTAGTATTACTGGACCTCAGTGTGTATATTTATGTATATATTTGTGTATATATGTCTTAGTATTACTGGATCTCAGTGTATATATGTGTGTATATATGTCTTAGTATTACTGGATCTCAGTGTGTATATTTATGTATATATGTGTGTATATATGTCTTAGTATTACTGGATCTCAGTGTATATATGTGTGTATATATGTCTTAGTATTACTGGATCTCAGTGTGTATATTTATGTATATATGTGTGTATTTATGTCTTAGTATTACTAGATCTCAGTGTGTATTTGTGTGTGTATATGTCTTAGTATTACTAGATATCAGTGTGTATATGTGTGTGTATATGTCTTAGTATTACTGGATCTCAGTGTATATATGTGTGTGTAAATGTCTTAGTATTACTGGATCTCAGTGTGTATATTTATGTATATATGTGTGTGTATATGTCTTAGTATTACTAGATCTCAGTGTGTATATGTGTGTGTATATGTCTTAGTATTACTGGATCTCAGTGTATATATGTGTGTGTATATGTCTTAGTATTACTAGATCTCAGTGTGTATATTTATGTATATATGTGTGTGTATATGTCGTAGTATTACTAGATCTCAGTGTGTATATATATGTATATATGTGTATGTATATGTCATAGTATTACTAGATCTCAGTGTGTATATTTATGTATATATGTGTGTATATATATCTTAGTATTACTAGATCTCAGTGTGTATATTTATGTATATATGTGTGTGTATATGTCTTAGTATTACTGGACCTCAGTGTGTATATTTATGTATATATGTGTGTATATATGTCTTAGTATTACTGGATCTCAGTGTGTATATTAATGTGTGTATATATGTCTCAGTATTACTGGATCTCAGTGTATATATGTGTGTATATATGTCTTAGTATTACTGGATCTCAGTGTGTATATTTATGTATATAAGTGTGTATATATGTCTTAGTATTACTAGATCTCAGTGTGTATATGTGTGTGTATATGTCTTAGTATTACTGGACCTCAGTGTGTATATTTATGTATATATGTGTGTATATATGTCTTAGTATTACTGGATCTCAGTGTATATATGTGTGTATATATGTCTTAGTATTACTGGATCTCAGTGTGTATATATGTGTGTATATATGTCTTAGTATTACTGGATCTCAGTGTATATATGTGTGTATATATGTCTTAGTATTACTGGACCTCAGTGTGTATATTCATGTATATGTGTGTATATGTCTTAGTATTACTGGACCTCAGTGTGTATATTTATGTATATATGTGTGTATATATGTCTTAGTATTACTGGATCTCAGTGTATATATGTGTGTATATGTCTTAGTATTACTGGACCTCAGTGTGTATATTCATGTATATGTGTGTATATGTCTTAGTATTACTGGACCTCAGTGTGTATATTTATGTATATATGTGTGTATATATGTCTTAGTATTACAGGATCTCAGTGTATATATGTGTGTATATGTCTTAGTATTACTGGACCTCAGTGTGTATATGTGTGTATATATGTCTTAGTATTACTGGATCTCAGTGTGTATATGTGTGTGTATATGTCTTAGTATTACTGGATCTCAGTGTATATATGTGTGTATATATGTCTTAGTATTACTAGATCTCAGTGTATATATGTGTGTGTATATGTCGTAGTATTACTAGATCTCAGTGTGTATATTTATGTATATATGTGTGTGTATATGTCTTAGTATTACTAGATCTCAGTGTGTATATTTATGTATATATGTGTGTGTATATGTCTTAGTATTACTAGATCTCAGTGTGTATATTTATGTATATATGTGTGTGTATATGTCTTATTATTACTGGACCTCAGTGTGTATATTTATGTATATATGTGTGTATATATGTCTTAGTATTACTGGATCTCAGTGTATATATGTGTGTATATATGTCTTAGTATTACTGGATCTCAGTGTGTATATTTATGTATATATGTGTGTATATATGTCTTAGTATTACTAGATCTCAGTGTGTATTTGTGTGTGTATATGTCTTAGTATTACTAGATATCAGTGTGTATATGTGTGTGTATATGTCTTAGTATTACTTGATCTCAGTGTATATATGTGTGTGTAAATGTCTTAGTATTACTGGATCTCAGTGTATATATGTGTGTATATATGTTTGTATATATGTCTTAGTATTACTAGATCTCAGTGCATATATGTGTGTGTATATGTCGTAGTATTACTAGATCTCAGTGTGTATATTTATGTATATATGTGTGTGTATATGTCTTAGTATTACTAGATCTCAGTGTGTATATTTATGTATATATGTGTGTGTATATGTCTTAGTATTACTGGACCTCAGTGTGTATATTAATGTAAATATTTGTGTATATATGTCTTAGTATTACTGGATCTCAGTGTATATATGTGTGTATATATGTCTTAGTATTACTGGATCTCAGTGTGTATATTTATGTATATATGTGTGTATATATGTCTTAGTATTACTGGATCTCAGTGTATATATGTGTGTATATATGTCTTAGTATTACTGGATCTCAGTGTGTATATTTATGTATATATGTGTGTATTTATGTCTTAGTATTACTAGATCTCAGTGTGTATTTGTGTGTGTATATGTCTTAGTATTACTAGATATCAGTGTGTATATGTGTGTGTATATGTCTTAGTATTACTGGATCTCAGTGTATATATGTGTGTGTAAATGTCTGAGTATTACTGGATCTCAGTGTGTATATTTATGTATATATGTGTGTATATATGTCTTAGTATTACTAGATCTCAGTGTGTATATGTGTGTGTATATGTCTTAGTATTACTGGATCTCAGTGTATATATGTGTGTGTATATGTCTTAGTATTACTAGATCTCAGTGTGTATATATATGTATATATGTGTATGTATATGTCATAGTATTACTAGATCTCAGTGTGTATATTTATGTATATATGTGTGTGTATATGTCGTAGTATTACTAGATCTCAGTGTGTATATATATGTATATATGTGTATGTATATGTCATAGTATTACTAGATCTCAGTGTGTATATTTATGTATATATGTGTGTATATATGTCTTAGTATTACTAGATCTCAGTGTGTATATTTATGTATATATGTGTGTGTATATGTCTTAGTATTACTGGACCTCAGTGTGTATATTTATGTATATATGTGTGTATATATGTCTTAGTATTACTGGATCTCAGTGTGTATATTAATGTGTGTATATATGTCTCAGTATTACTGGATCTCAGTGTATATATGTGTGTATATATGTCTTAGTATTACTGGATCTCAGTGTGTATATTTATGTATATAAGTGTGTATATATGTCTTAGTATTACTAGATCTCAGTGTGTATATGTGTGTGTATATGTCTTAGTATTACTGGACCTCAGTGTGTATATTTATGTATATATGTGTGTATATATGTCTTAGTATTACTGGATCTCAGTGTATATATGTGTGTATATATGTCTTAGTATTACTGGATCTCAGTGTATATATGTGTGTATATATGTCTTAGTATTACTGGATCTCAGTGTATATATGTGTGTATATATGTCTTAGTATTACTGGACCTCAGTGTGTATATTCATGTATATGTGTGTATATGTCTTAGTATTACTGGACCTCAGTGTGTATATTTATGTATATATGTGTGTATATATGTCTTAGTATTACTGGATCTCAGTGTATATATGTGTGTATATGTCTTAGTATTACTGGACCTCAGTGTGTATATTCATGTATATGTGTGTATATGTCTTAGTATTACTGGACCTCAGTGTGTATATTTATGTATATATGTGTGTATATATGTCTTAGTATTACAGGATCTCAGTGTATATATGTGTGTATATGTCTTAGTATTACTGGACCTCAGTGTGTATATGTGTGTATATATGTCTTAGTATTACTGGATCTCAGTGTGTATATGTGTGTGTATATGTCTTAGTATTACTGGATCTCAGTGTATATATGTGTGTATATATGTCTTAGTATTACTAGATCTCAGTGTATATATGTGTGTGTATATGTCGTAGTATTACTAGATCTCAGTGTGTATATTTATGTATATATGTGTGTGTATATGTCTTAGTATTACTAGATCTCAGTGTGTATATTTATGTATATATGTGTGTGTATATGTCTTAGTATTACTAGATCTCAGTGTGTATATTTATGTATATATGTGTGTGTATATGTCTTAGTATTACTGGATCTCAGTGTGTATATTTATGTATATATGTGTGTATATATGTCTTAGTATTACTGGATCTCAGTGTATATATGTGTGTATATATGTCTTAGTATTACTGGATCTCAGTGTGTATATTTATGTATATATGTGTGTATATATGTCTTAGTATTACTAGATCTCAGTGTGTATTTGTGTGTGTATATGTCTTAGTATTACTAGATATCAGTGTGTATATGTGTGTGTATATGTCTTAGTATTACTTGATCTCAGTGTATATATGTGTGTGTAAATGTCTTAGTATTACTGGATCTCAGTGTGTATGTTTATGTATATATGTGTGTATATATGTCTTAGTATTACTAGATCTCAGTGTGTATATGTGTGTGTATATGTCTTAGTATTACTGGATCTCAGTGTATATATGTGTGTGTATATGTCTTAGTATTACTAGATCTCAGTGTGTATATTTATGTATATATGTGTGTGTATATGTCATAGTATTACTAGATCTCAGTGTGTATATTTATGTATATATGTGTGTATATATATCTTAGTATTACTAGATCTCAGTGTGTATATTTATGTATATATGTGTGTATATATGTCTTAGTATTACTAGATCTCAGTGTGTATATGTGTGTGTATATGTCTTAGTATTACTGGATCTCAGTGTGTATATTTATGTATATATGTGTGTGTATATGTCTTAGTATTACTAGATCTCAGTGTGTATATTTATGTATATATGTGTGTGTATATGTCTTAGTATTACTGGACCTCAGTGTGTATATTAATGTATATATTTGTGTATATATGTCTTAGTATTACTGGATCTCAGTGTATATATGTGTGTATATATGTCTTAGTATTACTGGATCTCAGTGTGTATATTTATGTATATATGTGTGTATATATGTCTTAGTATTACTGGATCTCAGTGTATATATGTGTGTATATATGTCTTAGTATTACTGGATCTCAGTGTGTATATTTATGTATATATGTGTGTATTTATGTCTTAGTATTACTAGATCTCAGTGTGTATTTGTGTGTGTATATGTCTTAGTATTACTAGATATCAGTGTGTATATGTGTGTGTATATGTCTTAGTATTACTGGATCTCAGTGTATATATGTGTGTGTAAATGTCTGAGTATTACTGGATCTCAGTGTGTATATTTATGTATATATGTGTGTATAAATGTCTTAGTATTACTAGATCTCAGTGTGTATATGTGTGTGTATATGTCTTAGTATTACTGGATCTCAGTGTATATATGTGTGTGTATATGTCTTAGTATTACTAGATCTCAGTGTGTATATATATGTATATATGTGTATGTATATGTCATAGTATTACTAGATCTCAGTGTGTATATTTATGTATATATGTGTGTGTATATGTCGTAGTATTACTAGATCTCAGTGTGTATATATATGTATATATGTGTATGTATATGTCATAGTATTACTAGATCTCAGTGTGTATATTTATGTATATATGTGTGTATATATGTCTTAGTATTACTAGATCTCAGTGTGTATATTTATGTATATATGTGTGTGTATATGTCTTAGTATTACTGGACCTCAGTGTGTATATTTATGTATATATGTGTGTATATATGTCTTAGTATTACTGGATCTCAGTGTGTATATTAATGTGTGTATATATGTCTCAGTATTACTGGATCTCAGTGTATATATGTGTGTATATATGTCTTAGTATTACTGGATCTCAGTGTGTATATTTATGTATATAAGTGTGTATATATGTCTTAGTATTACTAGATCTCAGTGTGTATATGTGTGTGTATATGTCTTAGTATTACTGGACCTCAGTGTGTATATTTATGTATATATGTGTGTATATATGTCTTAGTATTACTGGATCTCAGTGTATATATGTGTGTATATATGTCTTAGTATTACTGGATCTCAGTGTATATATGTGTGTATATATGTCTTAGTATTACTGGATCTCAGTGTATATATGTGTGTATATATGTCTTAGTATTACTGGACCTCAGTGTGTATATTCATGTATATGTGTGTATATGTCTTAGTATTACTGGACCTCAGTGTGTATATTTATGTATATATGTGTGTATATATGTCTTAGTATTACTGGATCTCAGTGTATATATGTGTGTATATGTCTTAGTATTACTGGACCTCAGTGTGTATATTCATGTATATGTGTGTATATGTCTTAGTATTACTGGACCTCAGTGTGTATATTTATGTATATATGTGTGTATATATGTCTTAGTATTACTGGATCTCAGTGTATATATGTGTGTATATGTCTTAGTATTACTGGACCTCAGTGTGTATATGTGTGTATATATGTCTTAGTATTACTGGATCTCAGTGTGTATATGTGTGTGTATATGTCTTAGTATTACTGGATCTCAGTGTATATATGTGTGTATATATGTCTTAGTATTACTAGATCTCAGTGTATATATGTGTGTGTATATGTCGTAGTATTACTAGATCTCAGTGTGTATATTTATGTATATATGTGTGTGTATATGTCTTAGTATTACTAGATCTCAGTGTGTATATTTATGTATATATGTGTGTGTATATGTCTTAGTATTACTAGATCTCAGTGTGTATATTTATGTATATATGTGTGTGTATATGTCTTAGTATTACTGGACCTCAGTGTGTATATTTATGTATATATGTGTGTATATATGTCTTAGTATTACTGGATCTCAGTGTATATATGTGTGTATATATGTCTTAGTATTACTGGATCTCAGTGTGTATATTTATGTATATATGTGTGTATATATGTCTTAGTATTACTAGATCTCAGTGTGTATTTGTGTGTGTATATGTCTTAGTATTACTAGATATCAGTGTGTATATGTGTGTGTATATGTCTTAGTATTACTTGATCTCAGTGTATATATGTGTGTGTAAATGTCTTAGTATTACTGGATCTCAGTGTGTATGTTTATGTATATATGTGTGTATATATGTCTTAGTATTACTAGATCTCAGTGTGTATATGTGTGTGTATATGTCTTAGTATTACTGGATCTCAGTGTATATATGTGTGTGTATATGTCTTAGTATTACTAGATCTCAGTGTGTATATTTATGTATATATGTGTGTGTATATGTCATAGTATTACTAGATCTCAGTGTGTATATTTATGTATATATGTGTGTATATATGTCTTAGTATTACTGGATCTCAGTGTGTATATTAATGTGTGTTTATATGTCTCAGTATTACTGGATCTCAGTGTATATATGTGTGTATATATGTCTTAGTATTACTGGTTCTCAGTGTGTATATTTATGTATATAAGTGTGTATATATGTCTTAGTATTACTAGATCTCAGTGTGTATATGTGTGTGTATATGTCTTAGTATTACTGGACCTCAGTGTGTATATTTATGTATATATGTGTGTATATATGTCTTAGTATTACTGGATCTCAGTGTGTATATTAATGTGTGTTTATATGTCTCAGTATTACTGGATCTCAGTGTATATATGTGTGTATATATGTCTTAGTATTACTGGTTCTCAGTGTGTATATTTATGTATATAAGTGTGTATATATGTCTTAGTATTACTAGATCTCAGTGTGTATATGTGTGTGTATATGTCTTAGTATTACTGGACCTCAGTGTGTATATTTATGTATATATGTGTGTATATATGTCTTAGTATTACTGGATCTCAGTGTATATATGTGTGTATATATGTCTTAGTATTACTGGATCTCAGTGTATATATGTGTGTATATATGTCTTAGTATTACTGGATCTCAGTGTATATATGTGTGTATATATGTCTTAGTATTACTGGACCTCAGTGTGTATATTCATGTATATGTGTGTATATGTCTTAGTATTACTGGACCTCAGTGTGTATATTTATGTATATATGTGTGTATATATGTCTTAGTATTACTGGATCTCAGTGTATATATGTGTGTATATGTCTTAGTATTACTGGACCTCAGTGTGTATATTCATGTATATGTGTGTATATGTCTTAGTATTACTGGACCTCAGTGTGTATATTTATGTATATATGTGTGTATACATGTCTTAGTATTACTGGATCTCAGTTTATATATGTGTGTATATGTCTTAGTATTACTGGACCTCAGTGTGTATATGTGTGTGTATATGTCTTAGTATTACTAGATCTCAGTGTGTATTTGTGTGTGTATATGTCTTAGTATTACTAGATATCAGTGTGTATATGTGTGTGTATATGTCTTAGTATTACTGGATCTCAGCGTATATATGTGTGTGTAAATGTCTTAGTATTACTGGATCTCAGTGTGTATATTTATGTATATATATGTGTATATGTCTTAGTATTACTGGATCTCAGTGTGTATATGTGTGTGTATATGTCTTAGTATTACTGGATCTCAGTGTATATATGTGTGTATATGTCTTAGTATTACTGGACCTCAGTGTGTATATTTATGTATATATGTGTATATGTCTTAGTATTACTGGATCTCAGTGTATATATGTGTGTATATATGTTTGTATATATGTCTTAGTATTACTAGATCTCAGTGCATATATGTGTGTGTATATGTCGTAGTATTACTAGATCTCAGTGTGTATATTTATGTATATATGTGTGTGTATATGTCTTAGTATTACTAGATCTCAGTGTGTATATTTATGTATATATGTGTGTGTATATGTCTTAGTATTACTGGACCTCAGTGTGTATATTAATGTATATATGTGTGTATATATGTCTTAGTATTACTGGATCTCAGTGTATATATGTGTGTATATATGTCTTAGTATTACTGGATCTCAGTGTGTATATTTATGTATATATGTGTGTATATATGTCTTAGTATTACTGGATCTCAGTGTATATATGTGTGTATATATGTCTTAGTATTACTGGATCTCAGTGTGTATATTTATGTATATATGTGTGTATTTATGTCTTAGTATTACTAGATCTCAGTGTGTATTTGTGTGTGTATATGTCTTAGTATTACTAGATATCAGTGTGTATATGTGTGTGTATATGTCTTAGTATTACTGGATCTCAGTGTATATATGTGTGTGTAAATGTCTGAGTATTACTGGATCTCAGTGTGTATATTTATGTATATATGTGTGTATAAATGTCTTAGTATTACTAGATCTCAGTGTGTATATGTGTGTGTATATGTCTTAGTATTACTGGATCTCAGTGTATATATGTGTGTGTATATGTCTTAGTATTACTAGATCTCAGTGTGTATATTTATGTATATATGTGTGTGTATATGTCGTAGTATTACTAGATCTCAGTGTGTATATATATGTATATATGTGTATGTATATGTCATAGTATTACTAGATCTCAGTGTGTATATTTATGTATATATGTGTGTATATATATCTTAGTATTACTAGATCTCAGTTTGTATATTTATGTATATATGTGTGTGTATATGTCTTAGTATTACTGGACCTCAGTGTGTATATTTATGTATATATGTGTGTATATATGTCTTAGTATTACTGGATCTCAGTGTGTATATTAATGTGTGTATATATGTCTCAGTATTACTGGATCTCAGTGTATATATGTGTGTATATATGTCTTAGTATTACTGGATCTCAGTGTGTATATTTATTTATATAAGTGTGTATATATGTCTTAGTATTACTAGATCTCAGTGTATATATGTGTGTATATATGTCTTAGTATTACTGGATCTCAGTGTGTATATTTATGTATATATGTGTGTATATATGTCTTAGTATTACTAGATCTCAGTGTGTATTTGTGTATGTATATGTCTTAGTATTACTAGATATCAGTGTGTATATGTGTGTGTATATGTCTTAGTATTACTGGATCTCAGTGTGTATATTTATGTATATATATGTGTATATGTCTTAGTATTACTAGATCTCAGTGTGTATATGTGTGTGTATATGTCTTAGTATTACTGGATCTCAGTGTATATATGTGTGTATATGTCTTAGTATTACTGGACCTCAGTGTGTATATTTATGTATATATGTGTATATGTCTTAGTATTACTGGATCTCAGTGTATATATGTGTGTATATATGTTTGTATATATGTCTTAGTATTACTAGATCTCAGTGCATATATGTGTGTGTATATGTCGTAGTATTACTAGATCTCAGTGTGTATATTTATGTATATATGTGTGTGTATATGTCTTAGTATTACTGGACCTCAGTGTGTATATTAATGTATATATTTGTGTATATATGTCTTAGTATTACTGGATCTCAGTGTATATATGTGTGTATATATGTCTTAGTATTACTGGATCTCAGTGTGTATATTTATGTATATATGTGTGTATATATGTCTTAGTATTACTGGATCTCAGTGTATATATGTGTGTATATATGTCTTAGTATTACTGGATCTCAGTGTGTATATTTATGTATATATGTGTGTATTTATGTCTTAGTATTACTAGATCTCAGTGTGTATTTGTGTGTGTATATGTCTTAGTATTACTAGATATCAGTGTGTATATGTGTGTGTATATGTCTTAGTATTACTGGATCTCAGTGTATATATGTGTGTGTAAATGTCTGAGTATTACTGGATCTCAGTGTGTATATTTATGTATATATGTGTGTATAAATGTCTTAGTATTACTAGATCTCAGTGTGTATATGTGTGTGTATATGTCTTAGTATTACTGGATCTCAGTGTATATATGTGTGTGTATATGTCTTAGTATTACTGGACCTCAGTGTGTATATTTATGTATATATGTGTATATGTCTTAGTATTACTGGATCTCAGTGTATATATGTGTGTATATATGTTTGTATATATGTCTTAGTATTACTAGATCTCAGTGCATATATGTGTGTGTATATGTCGTAGTATTACTAGATCTCAGTGTGTATATTTATGTATATATGTGTGTGTATATGTCTTAGTATTACTGGACCTCAGTGTGTATATTAATGTATATATTTGTGTATATATGTCTTAGTATTACTGGATCTCAGTGTATATATGTGTGTATATATGTCTTAGTATTACTGGATCTCAGTGTGTATATTTATGTATATATGTGTGTATATATGTCTTAGTATTACTGGATCTCAGTGTATATATGTGTGTATATATGTCTTAGTATTACTGGATCTCAGTGTGTATATTTATGTATATATGTGTGTATTTATGTCTTAGTATTACTAGATCTCAGTGTGTATTTGTGTGTGTATATGTCTTAGTATTACTAGATATCAGTGTGTATATGTGTGTGTATATGTCTTAGTATTACTGGATCTCAGTGTATATATGTGTGTGTAAATGTCTGAGTATTACTGGATCTCAGTGTGTATATTTATGTATATATGTGTGTATAAATGTCTTAGTATTACTAGATCTCAGTGTGTATATGTGTGTGTATATGTCTTAGTATTACTGGATCTCAGTGTATATATGTGTGTGTATATGTCTTAGTATTACTAGATCTCAGTGTGTATATTTATGTATATATGTGTGTGTATATGTCGTAGTATTACTAGATCTCAGTGTGTATATATATGTATATATGTGTATGTATATGTCATAGTATTACTAGATCTCAGTGTGTATATTTATGTATATATGTGTGTATATATGTCTTAGTATTACTAGATCTCAGTGTGTATATTTATGTATATATGTGTGTGTATATGTCTTAGTATTACTGGACCTCAGTGTGTATATTTATGTATATATGTGTGTATATATGTCTTAGTATTACTGGATCTCAGTGTGTATATTAATGTGTGTATATATGTCTCAGTATTACTGGATCTCAGTGTATATATGTGTGTATATATGTCTTAGTATTACTGGATCTCAGTGTGTATATTTATGTATATAAGTGTGTATATATGTCTTAGTATTACTAGATCTCAGTGTGTATATGTGTGTGTATATGTCTTAGTATTACTGGACCTCAGTGTGTATATTTATGTATATATGTGTGTATATATGTCTTAGTATTACTGGATCTCAGTGTATATATGTGTGTATATATGTCTTAGTATTACTGGATCTCAGTGTATATATGTGTGTATATATGTCTTAGTATTACTGGATCTCAGTGTATATATGTGTGTATATATGTCTTAGTATTACTGGACCTCAGTGTGTATATTCATGTATATGTGTGTATATGTCTTAGTATTACTGGACCTCAGTGTGTATATTTATGTATATATGTGTGTATATATGTCTTAGTATTACTGGATCTCAGTGTATATATGTGTGTATATGTCTTAGTATTACTGGACCTCAGTGTGTATATTCATGTATATGTGTGTATATGTCTTAGTATTACTGGACCTCAGTGTGTATATTTATGTATATATGTGTGTATATATGTCTTAGTATTACAGGATCTCAGTGTATATATGTGTGTATATGTCTTAGTATTACTGGACCTCAGTGTGTATATGTGTGTATATATGTCTTAGTATTAATGGATCTCAGTGTGTATATGTGTGTGTATATGTCTTAGTATTACTGGATCTCAGTGTATATATGTGTGTATATATGTCTTAGTAATACTGGATCTCAGTGTATATATGTGTGTGTATATGTCTTAGTATTACTAGATCTCAGTGTGTATATTTATGTATATATGTGTGTGTATATGTCTTAGTATTACTAGATCTCAGTGTGTATATTTATGTATATATGTGTGTATATATGTTGTAGTATTACTAAATCTCAGTGTGTATATTTATGTATAAATGTGTGTATATATGTCTTAGTATTTCTAGATCTCAGTGTGTATATTTATGTATATATGTGTGTGTATATGTCTTAGTATTACTAGATCTCAGTGTATATATGTGTGTGTATATGTCTTAGTATTACTGGACCTCAGTGTGTATATGTGTGTATATATGTCTTAGTATTACTGGACCTCAGTGTGTATATGTGTGTATATATGTCTTAGTATTACTGGATCTCAGTGTATATATGTGTGTGTATATGTCTTTGTATTACTGGATCTCAGTGTGTATATGTGTGTATATATGTCTTAGTATTACTGGATCTCAGTGTATATATGTGTGTGTATATGTCTTAGTATTACTGGACCTCAGTGTGTATATTTATGTATATATGTGTATATGTCTTAGTATTACTGGATCTCAGTGTATATATGTGTGTATATATGTGTGTATATATGTCTTAGTATTACTAGATCTCAGTGTATATATGTGTGTGTATATGTCGTAGTATTACTAGATCTCAGTGTGTATATTTATGTATATATGTGTGTGTATATGTCTTAGTATTACTAGATCTCAGTGTGTATATTTATGTATATATGTGTGTGTATATGTCTTAGTATTACTGGACCTCAGTGTGTATATTTATGTATATATGTGTGTATATATGTCTTAGTATTACTGGATCTCAGTGTATATATGTGTGTATATATGTCTTAGTATTACTGGATCTCAGTGTGTATATTTATGTATATATGTGTGTATATATGTCTTAGTATTACTGGATCTCAGTGTATATATGTGTGTATATATGTCTTAGTATTACTGGATCTCAGTGTGTATATTTATGTATATATGTGTGTGTATATGTTTTAGTATTACTGGATCTCAGTGTGTATATTTATGTATATATGTGTGTATATATGTCTTAGTATTACTAGATCTCAGTGTGTATATGTGTGTGTATATGTCTTAGTATTACTGGATCTCAGTGTGTATATTTATGTATATATGTGTGTATATTTGTCTTAGTATTACTAGATCTCAGTGTGTATATGTGTGTGTATATGTCTTAGTATTACTGGACCTCAGTGTGTATATTTATGTATATATGTGTGTGTATATGTCTTAGCATTACTGGATCTCAGTGTATATATGTGTGTATATATGTCTTAGTATTGCTGGATCTCAGTGTATATATGTGTGTGTATATGTCGTAGTATTACTAGATCTCAGTGTGTATATTTATGTATATATGTGTGTATATATGTCTTAGCATTACTGGATCTCAGTGTATGTATGTGTGTATATATGTGTGTATATATGTCTTAGTATCACTGGATCTCAGTGTATTTATGTGTGTATATATGTGTGTATATATGTCTTAGTATTACTAGATCTCAGTGTGTATATGTGTGTGTATATGTCTTAGTATTACTGGATCTCAGTGTGTATATTTATGTATATATGTGTGTATATATGTCTTAGTATTACTGGATCTCAGTGTATATATGTGTGTATATATGTCTTAGTATTACTGGATCTCAGTGTGTATATTTATGTATATGTGTGTATATATGTCTCAGTATTAATAGATATCAGTGTGTATTTGTGTGTGTATATGTCTTAGTATTACTAGATCTCAGTTTGTATATGTGTGTGTATATGTCTTACTATTACTGGATCTCAGTGTATATATGTGTGTGTATATGGCTTAGTATTACTGGATCTCAGTGTGTATATGTATGTATATATGTGTGTATATATGTCTTAGTATTACTAGATCTCAGTGTGTATATGTGTGTGTATATGTCTTAGTATTACTGGATCTCAGTGTATATATGTGTGTATATATGTCTTAGTATTACTGGATCTCAGTGTGTATATGTCTTAGTATTACTGGATCTCAGTGTATATATGTGTGTATATATGAGTGTATATATGTCTTAGTATTACTAGATCTCAGTGTGTATATGTTTGTGTATATGTCTTAGTATTACTGGATCTCAGTGTATATATGTGTGTATATACGTCTTAGTATTACTGGATCTCAGTGTGTATATTTATGTATATATGTGTGTGTATATGTCTTAGTATTACTGGACCTCAGTGTGTATATTTATGTATATATGTGTGTATATATGTCTTAGTATTACTGGATCTCAGTGTATATATGTGTGTATATATGTCTTAGTATTACTGGATCTCAGTGTATATATGTGTGTATATATGTCTTAGTATTACTGGGCCTCAGTGTGTATATTTATGTATATATGTGTGTATATATGTCTTAGTTTTACTGGATCTCAGTGTATATATGTGTGTACATGTGTGTATATATGTCTTAGTATTACTGGATCTCAGTGTATATATGTGTGTATATATGTCTTAGTATTACTGGATCTCAGTGTGTATATTTATGTATATATGTGTGTATATATGTCTTTGTATTACTAGATCTCAGTGTTTATATTTATGTATATATGTGTGTATATATGTCTTAGTATTACTGGATCTCAGTGTATATATGTGTGTATATATGTCTTAGTATTACTGGATCTCAGTGTATATATGTGTGTGTATATGTCTTAGTATTACTGGATCTCAGTGTATATATGTGTGTATATATGTGTGTATATAAGTCTTAGTATTACTGGATCTCAGTGTATATATGTGTGTATATATGTCTTAGTATTACTGGATCTCAGTGTGTATATTTATGTATATATGTTTGTGTATATGTTTTAGTATTACTGGATCTCAGTGTGTATATTTATGTATATATGTGTGTATATATGTCTTAGTATTACTAGATCTCAGTGTGTATATGTGTGTGTATATGTCTTAGTATTACTGGACCTCAGTGTGTATATTTATGTATATATGTGTGTGTATATGTCTTAGCATTACTGGATCTCAGTGTATATATGTGTGTATATATGTCTTAGTATTGCTGGATCTCAGTGTATATATGTGTGTGTATATGTCGTAGTATTACTAGATCTCAGTGTGTATATTTATGTATATATGTGTGTGTATAAGTCTTAGTATTACTGGACCTCAGTGTGTATATTTATGTAAATATGTGTGTATATATGTCTTAGTATTACTGGATCTCAGTGTATATATGTGTGTATATATGTGTGTATATATGTCTTAGTATTACTGGATCTCAGTGTATATATGTGTGTATATATGTCTTTGTATTACTGGATCTCAGTGTGTATATTTATGTATATATGTGTGTGTATATGTCTTAGTATTACTGGATCTCAGTGTGTATATTTATGTATATATATGTGTATATATGTCTTAGTATTACTGGATCTCAGTGTGTATATTTATGTATATATGTGTGTATATATGTCTTAGTATTACTGGATCTCAGTGTGTATATTTATGTATATATGTGTGTGTATATGTCTTAGTATTACTAGATCTCAGTGTGTATATGTGTGTATATATGTCTTAGTATTACTGGATCTCAGTGTATATATGTGTGTATATATGTCTCAGTATTACTGGACCTCAGTGTGTATATTTATGTAGATATGTGTGTGTATATGTCTTAGTATTACTAGATCTCAGTGCTGCATTCGACACGGTCGACCATGACAGACAGACTGAAAGTCTGGGTAGGACTCTCTGGCGCAGCACTTAACTGGTTTGGTTCCTACTTGAAGGACCGACAATACTTTGTGTCTTTTTGCTAATTACACATCAGAGGTGACTAGAATGACATGTGGTGTTCCCCAAGGTTCAATACTGAGGCCTCTTATGTTCAACATCTACATGCTTTCACTGCATCAGATTATGAAAAGCAACAAAGTGTTATCATAATTATGCAGCCGACACACACATTTACATAACTATATCACCAGGCGACTGTAATCCCATAAAAGGGCTGGCTTAATGCATTGAAGGAATCAACAACTGGATGTGCCAGAATATTCTTCAATTAAAAAAAAAGATGGATGTTTGGTCTCTAGATGCCGCTTTAGTTCTGAAGGCTTCAGTGCTTCGTTAGATAGCGTCAGCCCACACTCCACAGTCAGGATTATACTTGCACAAACATTTAGACTTTTGGGGTGTTTAGCACCACTTCCGTCTTCATTTTTTGTTTTAAATACTTCTCCATAACTTTCGCTACAGGCTAGCGGCCGGCAGAGTGTCTTCTTCTGCTTATTGGAGCTTGTTAATCAACTGACTGACGCATTACCGCCACCAAGTGGTGGGAAGCTATATTGTAACTGAGCGTCTTGTGGATAACAGTACTCTGGTGTCTCCAATTAATAACTTATCCAGAATTTTTTTTGTGGCCTGCTAAGTGGCACTCGCGGCCCAATTGTTAAGAATCACTGGTCTAGATCATCCAGTGTCAAAGTGTACTGGATTCGTTCTTTCTTTGTTCCGTTGGCATTCCTGTCTGCCCTCTTGTTGAAGTTCAACAGCTTAGTGGGCACTCCACAATGTATGAAAAGCTTCCAGAGGCACACTGGTGCAAGTCCTTTCCCCCCCGAGTTGGTGCAGTGCAATTAGTAGGAGATGGCCAGCGGATGAATTTGATTTGGCCTGGGAATATTTGAACATGTGTGTAATTAGCAAGGAGGTGAACAGTGTGACGGTAAAAGATGCTGAGGCAGGCTCCCCAGGCCCTCTGTTACACAACCTCATCACGCCCGCTGGCCAGCACTGCTTTTAAGAGGAAGAGTTGGTCCACTACGCTCTATAGGGATGTCATGCTCTCACTGCTTCTACCTGACGCTAATCTCATCACAGACATATTTTATTTTATTTCAAAACTGTGTAGTAAAAACATGTTTGGGTCATGTGTTATTCAATACAACTAAACAGTAAAATCATCATTTAATCATATACCCTGTGATGATTATACAATATTATATTATTATGGCCTCTAAAGTGTGTGCTATGCTCTGTATGCAGAACATTTTCATAACGGTGTAACAGTTCAGCTCCACACCTTCTTTCTGTTAATAGTTGTTTTCTTTATCTGTTTGTCTATTAACTCTCTTGTCATTTCAGACCCGGTCATTCACACCTGATCATCCTTCATTCCCTTCACCTGGTTCTCACTCCCATCTCACCTGCAACCCATTCCCTCGTTAGTCACTCACTACTTAGGTTCCCTCACTTGCACTTGTCCTCTGCCAAATTGTCTTGTGTTTTGAGACCAAGTTCTCCAGTGTGTATTGGCCATTATTGTCCTGAAAATATTCTGTTCAGTAAAGGACTATTTCTTACTACCTCCGTTTCGTCCATTGTGCTTGGGTCCCTGGTCTTCGATCCGTGACATTACAATCTGGCCAGTCATGGACCCAAGCACACCACCATCCTAACAGTGGTCGATCGGTTCAGCAAGATGGCCCACTTTGTGCCCTTGCCCAAGCTCCCCTCGGCCAAGGAGACTGCAGAGTTGGTTCTGCATCATGTCTTCCGGCTTCACGGCCTACCCACGGACATAGTCTCTGACCGGGGTCCTCAGTTCCCGTCCGTATTCTGGATGGAGTTCTGTACACTAATCGGGGCCACAGCCAGCCTGTCATCTGGATTCCACCCCCAGTCTAACGGCCAGACTGAGCGCAAGAACCATGAGATGGAGACCGCTCTACGGTGTTTGGTCTCCGAGACTCCAGCATCCTGGTCCCAGCAGCTCCTGTGGGTGGAGTATGCCCACAACACCCTGACCAGCTCTGCCACTGGAATGTCCCCGTTTCAGTGTGCCTACGGTTTTCAACCCCCATTGTTTTCTGCCCTGGAGAAGGAGGTTTCCTGCCCCTCGGTCCAGGCCTTCGTCCGCCGCTGCCACCGTACCTGGGCCAAGGCCAGGGTTGCACTCCTCAGCTCGGCCAACCGTTACTCCGCAGCAGCCAACCGGCGCCGCTCCAAGGCCCCCATCTACCAGGTTGGCCAGAAGGTGTGGCTATCGACCAGGGACCTACCCTTGCGAGTGGAGGCGAAGAAGTTGGCACCCAGGTTCATCGGACCATTCGAGATCCTGAAGGTCATCAATCCTGCAGCGGTGAGGCTCAAACTGCCCCGGACCATGCGGGTCTATCCCTCGTTCCACGTCTCCAGAATAAAGCCAGTTCGGGAGAGTCCACTGGCCCCTGCTGTACAGCCGCCACCGCGGTTCATCGAGGGAGGTCTTACCTACACGGTGCGCCGCCTGCTTCATTCCCGCCGTCGTGGAAGAGGGTTACAATACCTGATTGACTGAGAGGGCTACGGTCCAGAGGAGAGATGCTGGGTCCCGGCCCGACACATCCTGGATGCCCCTCTCATAAGAGAGTTTCACCGCAGCCACCCTGATCAGCCCGCTAAGGGCTCTGGGCCCAAGGGGGCTACCGAGCCAGACGCTGTTTCCTCTCTCCCATTGGCAGACATCGGGGAGGATGAGGAGCCATCTTCCGATCTGGAGAACTCACCCGCCGATGAGGAGAGGGCGGAGATGTCTGAGGAGTATTATTCCTCCCCCAGATCCCCTCTGCCCACCCGGTGTGGCAATTGTTTTGGGACGTCGGGAGCCGTCCCTTAGAGGGGGGATTCTGTAACAGTTCAGCTCCACACCTTCTTTCTGTTAATAGTTGTTTTCTTTATCTGTTTGTCTATTAACTCTCGTCATATCAGACCCGGTCATTCACACCTGATCATCCTTCATTCCCTTCACCTGGTTCTCACTCCCATCTCACCTGCAACCCATTCCCTCGTTAGTCACTCACTACTCAGGTTCCCTCACTTGCACTTGTCCTCTGCCAGATTGTCTTGTGTTTTGAGACCAAGTTCTCCAGTGTGTATTGGTCATGTATTGTCCTGAAAATATTCTGTTCAGTAAAGGACTATTTCTTACTACCTCCGTTTCGTCCATTGTGCTTGGGTCCCTGGTCTTCGATCCGTGACACACGGGCTGATGGCTCTCACCAATCATGTGGAGCTTGACCCTTCAGTAAGCCGGTTAGTTGGATTGGGAGAGGACATGTAACTTTAACAGTAACCGTTTCTAACATGAAGATCTTCCTCGTTTCATAAGTAGTGTGGAGGTTTGTTGCTACACCATCGGGGGAAATTGTACTTTATTTTTATGACAGACATTACTCAAAGTGGATCGACCAATCAAGGAGTCCATGTGATGGGTCTAGGTGTTAAACCGTGCTGGAGCCTGGGCAGGAAGTTTATGAGGCCGATTGGCTCATGAGTGGCACCATGCATGGATAATGGCAAGCTATTACACAAGAGCTACCCACGACAGAGCCACATTACTAACAGTATTAATAAATAGCTTTATTTCAGAGCTGAGTCGTGGAGGTATGTAAACCATATGTGGTCCCTGCAGACTGAGAGCCTGAAGAGGGTTGGTGGGTGGGGGGGGGGGTGCAGTCACTCTGTATCTTAGCTGGACTGCTACTGCCATCATGTGGATGGAACACTTTTGGAACAACAACCTTGTGTTGAAACATTTCTCTTGGATCAAACGCTGCCTGATGTGTTTGTAACCAAGCTTATGCTAGATAAATAATAATCCTTACCTTACTCTGTTTAGGATCAAATATACCCACACTGTATGGATGGATGAATGAATGACAATGTGTTTTGTCAGAATTACAGTTTATTTTATAGTAGCATAGCTTTTAAAAAACATCTTTTCATTGACCACATCTTTAACACTTTTTAAAATGTATTAATTACAAATAAAAAACAATCCAATTACTGAGATCACTTTTTTTACTCAACTGAAGCAGAAATGTATTTATGCTCCTCATATTCTCTCTCTCTCAGCTGCCTGGGCGCCCTTTGGGCCTCCTGGAGGAACAAGTATAAGAAAATGTCTCCTCATTTTTGCTTGTTTCCACGATTAGTTTTTATTTCGTTAGAAATAATGGAAAGTGGCAGCGAGCTCGGCTCCAAATCTTGAACAGTGATGAGTGCACGTTAGTGGAAAAGTAACAAAGCTCCGGCACCAGCGTCATGATGGCTTCCAGCTGACGCACAAGAAACAAGGACAACTTGTGCCTTCAATTAAAGTGCTGAATCATCTTGTTTTGTTGGTACTTTCTGGGTTTCACTCATTATTGATCTCCTCTTGTTTTTTTTTTTACAAGTGGTTCAGGGCACTTTTGTTTATTGGTTTCACGGTCCACCTTAGACCACCTTGCTACATCCTGCTCTATCTACAAAGAAATTAAAAAGATACAAATGTCTAAACTCCTCTATGGATCACTAAATGACACATTACACCCAGAGAGAATTCAATTCATTGTGAATGTTAAACTGAAGCAATTTTTAGAAATATGGTCACCATTTATTTATTTTGGTGCTGCGTGGGATGATGAATGTGTCACCAGGCAGAACACAGATGTAGGGTTTTCCAGGCATAGTAGTCTTTATTGATAAGACTGACTCTCTCCCCCCAGAGGTCATGCTCTCCTCACTGGGAGAGTGGCTGCATGACTCTCCAAGGCAGAGGAATAAATATAAGCTATCAAACTTATCTAGAGCACACTTCTTCCAATAAATAAATAGGAAGAAGCATGGCTATAAAAGATTATCAAAACAAAAGATCACTCCACTCTTGGAGGAAAACAAAAAGACTTAACTTTATCCAACCAAAAGGGAAGGACTCTTTTGACGGAGGCAACGTCACAAACAAAAACACTCCTTAAAAACTGGAGGCACTATGAAAGATCAAAACCAAAATCACTCTTTACGGAGGAAACAAAAGACTATGAACACTTCAACAATTAAACTAAATCTATGACACAAAACTTACAAAATCAAAATCACTCTCTCGGAGGAATCCAATGGAACAGAACAGATGACTTGGTATTCAAGGCTTAGTAACTATGGCAGGGCGAGAGTGACCACACGGACACAAGGACAGAAACGAACACACTGGCACAGGACAAGGGAAGACTATAAGGACACATGAGGGAAGTGGAGAAACAGGTGGACACAATCAGGAATCAGGGAAGACAATCAGACTGGTGACACATGAGCCAGGGTACGTGACCTAAAACGAGAGGAGAGTTACTATTTCAAAATAAAACAGGAAATGACAAGCCAAAAAGACCCAACAAAATAAAACAAACCCAACAACTTCACCGCGGTGCGACAGAATGGGTGGGGCCTCTTTCCTGATTTCTTTTCTTTCTCTCTGTCTCTACTGTTTTGTTCAGTATGTAAACATTGAAGCAGTTTCCTGTTTGAAACTTTGTATCTGTGGAGCTCACATTGTTGTAACTGTGACTCATCTTTTAACTTTTGTGTCCACATCAAGGAATTAAAGCTACTGCAAGAAACATTTGTTTTGTGTTGATGTTCAATTCAATTCAGTTTATTTTGTATAGCCCAATATCAGGAATTACAAATTATCCTCAGAGGGCTTTACAATCTGTACACATACGACATCCCTGACCTTTGACCTCACATCGGATCAGGAAAAACTCCCCAAAAATAACCTTTGACAGGGAAAAAAGGGAAGAACCCTTTAGGAGAGCAACAGAGGAGGATCCCTCTCCCCGGATGGACAGATGAATAGATGTCATGTGTACAGAATGAACAGAGTTACAAAGTTACATAAACACATTACATGAATATGACAATGTATGAATGGAACTCCAATCCATGAAACAGAAGGAGGTAGAGAGGAGGGGGTGCGGGGCATCAGCAGGACCAATGGGAGGCCGGTTCACCAGCATCAGACACCTCCAGGTCCAATGGACCCTATGAGACGTGAAGTCACAACGACTCTGGGGAGGAAGCAGAGTTAATAAGGTGCAATGGAGAGATGTAAATTCATCCATAAGGAGAGAGAGAAGAGGAGATAGGTGCTCAGTGTATCCTAAAACATCCCCCAGCATCCTATAAGCCTATAGCAGCATATCAAGGGGCTGGACCAGGGCAAACCTGATTCAGCCCTAACTATAAGCACTATTAAAGAGGAAAGTCTTAAGTCTATTCTTGAATGAGGTGACTGTGTCTGCCTCCAGGACTGAAAGTGGAAGCTGGTTCCATAAAAGAGGAGCTTGATAACTGAAGGCTCTTGCTCCCATCCTACTTTTTAGGACTCTAGGAACCACAAGTAGCCCCGCATTTAGTGAGCGCAGCTCTCTAGTGGGGCAATATGGTACTACAAGCTCCTTAAGATATGATGGTGCATCACCAATCAAGGCTTTGTAGGTGAGGAGAAGAATTTTAAATGTGATTCTTGATTTTACAGGGAGCCAGTGCAGAGCAGCTAATACAGGAGTCATGTGATCTCTTTTCTTAGTTTTTGTGAGTACACGAGCTGCAGCATTCTGGATCAACTGGAGGGATTTAAGAGACTTATTAGAGCAGCCTGATAATAAGGAGTTGC